>NC_054534.1:61609312-61806812 GCF_017654505.1 Polyodon spathula | reverse complement strand
TAGGTGCACTAGAAGCAAGCAGATGGAGTTTAGATATGTGTTGCTGTTCTTCTGGTGGTTTTTTGTATGATTAAAACATTGTCTTGCCAACTAAAGTCCTTCTGTGACTAAGAAATACACCAGAAGTGAAGCCCAGACAGTTCTAATGACTGCTAGAGGCCACAAAGAGATGATCATTTTTCATTACTTATTTTATACCATACTCCTTGGATCCTTTTTAATTCTACTGTTTGCTGTTCTCCCTTATTGTGGGAAGTAAAATAAATCCAGTCAGATAATTGCCTTAGTACCATTTGGTCTGTCAGCTTTATTATGTGTAGTGTGTAATGTGTAGGGGAAAGAGTAGCAAGAGTACAGATTTAAGGAATTGAAATATGGTGATAGCTCACATTCTGCATTTCCTAGTATAACATTTAAACAACACCCACACAGTCAACCTGCTTTTTTTCTTTTTATTTATTGATTTAAATAACTCTAGTAATATTAGCTTGCTCCAGAGCTGTAGGCTCATTACATGGATACTTAAAACTAAAATGTACCACGAATTAACAAACACAGTTCCCTGCTAATAAAGCCTATAGAACAGTAACACATAGAAAAGTAATTACCAACAGGAGCAAATTCACTTTTCTGATTATGCATTTAAATTATTATTTTTTTTAAATACATTTTTTTTTATACCTTCTGATAATGTAAAGGTATGTAGGATTTGTAACATGATCAAATTGTTTATCTATCGATCTATAGCGTTTAATTGTGAATGTTAATAGGATCAAACAACAACATACAGTTTAATAAATGCTTATATTGTATCACTTGCCGCAATTCACTGTTCACCATTGTGATCATAACTGTGAATTGCCACTGATTGACAGTCGTGGAATAAGTAGAGCAAATTGACCCTTTAAACGCTTCAGGTGAAAAACACCTCTGCTTTGTTCATGTGTTCTGTAATGTCATCATAACGTGTGTGTGTGTTTGTACGAATCGTGCTCTCTGGATCCCTATTTAAAGAGGGTATTTATTCTGGTAGATTACATTTTATTTAATGACTTAATTAATGGAAGGAACCCCCCCCCCCCCCCAAAAAAAAAATGTATTTCTATCTATGAACATGGAATTCTATTTCTCGTTTCTTATGGCAGAGATCTGCACTGTGGAGTGTGGCTCCCATGGGGTGTGTTTTGGTGGGAGTTGCCGGTGTGAGGAAGGCTGGACAGGCTCAGAGTGTGACCAGAGAGCCTGCCACCCTCGCTGTGCAGAGCATGGCACCTGCAAAGATGGCAAGTGTGAATGTATCCAGGGCTGGAACGGAGAGCATTGCACCATTGGTAAGTTTGCTACATGGAAACATTTGTATAGGCTGTACTTAATTCACTATATAATGTCATATTTATTTCATCAGCAATTTAAGTTGTATACTGGAGACAAACCAATCATTTTTGTTTGTTTGGTGTCTTACAGCCCATTTTGTATGTTAGGTGTGTTAAAAGCATTCAGTGTTAGGACTGCCTTAACTACTGACTTGTTTATCAAGCCTCATTGATTTTCATGTACGTGCATTCAGCCTATTCAAATGAAAGTTTGGCCTATGGAAGACCTTAATTACTTTAAGCTACAAGACTGTCTATTTGTTTTCATTCTGATACACAAGTGCAATGGGAAGGGAGATCGTTAACAATCACAAACATATGCTTGTTTGCTTGATCAACAGTTGCAGTACACATTCACTTTGTAAGAAAAAGCCATTTTTACACGCGTGTGTTTGTTTTTAGAAATATTACTTTTTTTTTTTCTTCTGCAGGGTTTAATTTCATGTAGCATCTACTAATAATAAATGATAATCTTAGATGACTTTTGTCAGTACTGCATGTGTACAGTTTTTTCTTTTACAGGTAATGGTATTTGAGACGCACATCTGCTTGTTTTTGTTATTATTATTTATACAAAAATCAGTGTTTTTACCCTGAAGCATTTCAAGTGACATTTATGTCGTCAAAAACACAGTAATTTACAACCACCAATCAATAAATCACAGCTGGTTTAAGACCTATTATGTTATGTATAACATTGATTATTTTGTCAGTTCCCTTCTTGTAAACTTGTGTTTCAACAAAAATAGTTAATAAGCATTATTGTATATGACGAGAAGGATCAAAGTAGCAAAAGTCGGCATTACTCTACAGTGGAGGTTTTTTTTACTTTAGTAATGCCCGAGGGACAAAATGTTGATTTTTACATCTTGACATTCCTCCACTGCTACACTTTAAATGCTACAGTATGCATGCAACAGCGTAGCATGCCGTATCTTAGCCACACATTTTCAGCCATTGAGATATTACTGTAATGTGGACCCATTGAAACACATAAGCTCCAGCACGGTACATAAACAAAAAGAAATGACCTCAAGGAAAGAAGTGAATGGTGCCACTTATAACATTAGCATGTGTATAAAGTGACAGTAATATGAGCAATATTTATCTTGTGAATGTCTTTTCTTTAATATATAATGGTGTGTCATTCATTGTGTTTGTGAACACCCTGTCGAACACCATGCTACTGTAATTTAGGAACTATCTGACTTAATGGGACACTTTTTATTAAATCTAAATGTTTTTTTTTTTTTTGTTGTTGTTGTTTTTTTTTTTTATTTGTCGACACCTCCTTTAAAAGAAGTCTTTAATATTTAAGCTTTGGTGGGTGAGACCATCTCTTTATAGAACTCACCTGAAGTGCTGTAACTTACCAAGACTACAGCTATTTTATTATTATAGTGTCTCAATGTTTGTGTGTGTGTGTATATGTGCGTGTGCGTGAGTGCCTGCGTGTGTCTGTGCATATATATATATATATATATATATATATATAGTGACAAGGTGGGGTAAGCTCTGTCACTTTTGGGATTTTTTCCACTATTTTCTGGTATAAATAAACAAAATAGCACATATGTTTAAATGAAGCAGTGCCTGTATATTTATTGTTAGTATCCTTTTTTAACAGGGGAGTGTCGCATTAGCACAAAACAAAGTCCTAACTCCACTTTGGAGTGCTAACTAAACTTTTATTCTTTTTAACTAAATATCGGATGGCTAAGCCATTTTCCGATATACAAAACAGTGTAACAAACAAATCCAACAGTTTCAGTATGCCTTTTCTTGGGTTTTCATCAGGTGTGTACACAGGACAGCCTTCCCACAGACCAACCCACTGCTGCCGCATGGCCCTATTTATATACACCCATGTCCTTAATTATTGACAGGTGCACCTCTTTAAGAAACTCTGTTTCCTTCTTGTTAGCCATGTTTACCAACCGCTGGGCATTCTGGGAACTGTGGTCCTGCTACCTACTTTAAAACGCAAATAACTACGTATGTTCCTCTGTACTTGTTGTAGAGGGTACAAGCTACGCGTTATTTGCAGTCCTATATATTTACCCTCTATAATCTTTCCCCAATATATGTCACACTCTCTCTCTCTCTCTCTCTCTCTCTCTCTCTCTCTCTCTCTCTCTCTCTCTCTCTCTCTCTCTCTATATATATATATATATATATATATATATATATATATATATATATATATATATATATATAGTGTAGGTTTGCAAGAACCCTCGTTCATGTCATTGACCTCTTTGGATTCCAACCAGAATCCAATTGACAACTAGATCTATTATGTGGGTTTACATGAACAAATAGCTTTGTGTATAGTGATTTAAAATCAATAAATAGATGTAATGATTCTCACCTAGTGTGAGTTTCTTCTCATTGGTAGTTGTCAAAGATGCATCCTGACAAGTGTCCCAGGAGGACTGTACTACTTACAAATTCACTTGATCTGTCTGACATTCAAAAGCAATATAAAGCCGGTACATATTTAAAACAAGTCCAAATCAGTTTTAAGTGTAGGCATACGTAATTTATATACCATTCCACATGTGAGTGATATAGATAGCTTATTTAATTGTGTTGATATCTGATAAAACATTAGTGGTATCTTTGCTAATCAATTTAAATTAAGTGGACTTTAGTTCATAGATATTTTCTCCAGTTTCTCTCTCGTAATGCAAGTATTGGAAAAACATGCTCTTGGTAGCCTGATTAAAACATAACAAGAACATTTTTATGGCAGATTTATTTGCAGTATGAGGTAATAAACCGGTGGTGTTATAAATGGCAATTGAGAAATTGATGAGTTAATTGAACTCTGCAGACGTGTTGTATAATTGTTCGCAGATTAGTGTCATTTTTATCATGGCATCAAGAACCAATTGATTAATAATAAAGCAATTATGTCTATATGGTGATGTGCCAAAGATTTAGGTGGATAATAATTTAGCAAGCTTTCTGGCCTCCACTAATTGAATCACCAAATGCGAAGGTTAAAGGATATTCGGATTGCTTTTTAACTATATGTTTGGTATCTCATTGCATTTTATATGCTTGTAAAACCATGACCTTTAATTTTCATCTAGCTGAGACTAATCTCTGTACAGTTGTTATCTATACTTTGTTACTGTGGAAAACATGTTCACAAGCACATGCTGAATGTTCCATTTTTAGTATTGTGAACATTTAAAAAGACAGAGAGTTATGGTAAATAAGTGATTTATACACAACAGATGACAAAGTGATGAATGACAATGTGAGGAATTGTTCTAGTAGTTGAAAAGAAGTGCCATCCTGTTTTCTTCATTGTTTGCATAATGATATGTTGTTTTGAACAACTGTCTCCTTGCTTTCCTGTTCATTTTAAAGGCCAAATAAAACAGAATACACTTAATAGCTGTGCATGGATTGGATCGGAATTAAATATTTGTTATTTATTACAGATCTAATAAGAATATTGGAAACATTGTATGATTTGATTTATATTTTAATTGTGTTTATGTGAGATTTGTTATTTTTGTATTATTAATTTCTTCATTTTAAGTTTATAGAGAAAATGCAAGTTTTCAGAGAAGAATGAAACAATTTCATAAAACTAGTGGTAAAAAAAAACAAAACAACAATTCTGAGTGGTTTCCTGCTAGTTTATTACGATTACATTATGTTTTTTGTTTTGAACTTTGTATGGTCCGTATTCATTTAAAATACCTGTCATATAGCTTCTGCTGCTGTAAGAAAAGAAAGAAAGAAACCTATGGAAGCAGCAGACCATGGGACACAAGATTCAAGGTTATTTGGGGCACTGTGTCAAATGCCAAAGCTTATTTTTAATGTTGGAGTAGTTATAGCTCAATATGGTGAACAGCCTCGGGATAAGATTAGTATATTGTTGTATCTGATTGATGTATTATGCATTTACAATATGAAGAACTGAAGTTAATGTAATATACAGCGTATTGTAACCTGGCTGTCATGTCTGTGTTGTGTGATGTCTCTGTCGGCTATACTATAGCTATATAGCTATACTCCTTTTTATTTGAATGTGATAACTTCAGATCTCGTTTCCAACGGAACACTGTTCTGAAATGTCTGTCTGTTCTTTTTTTTCCTTTCCATTTCTCAAGCTCACTATCTGGATAAGATAGTTAAAGGTACTGTATGTTCTCTCCTTTTTGTGCTGTTCTTGTATGAATTGTGTAACACACCTGGTTTACAAATAACATTTCTTGATATTTCCATTCACACAATTGCCATTCCGTTGTTTAACATGGGATTACAGCATCATGACTCACACAAGCTAGTAGAAAATAAATTCTCAAAACTCTAGACCATGATGATAATCCATACCTTGCTGTTTCCTTCCTTAACATTCCACATTAAAGGGAAATCATTTTCTTTTCTAAACTAAGCATTTTATGCAGGAAGCACGTTGATGCTTTAAGACATAAAATGAAAACCATTCACGTTCTAACAGTTGCCTTAGAGTTGTACTGGTATATCACACCACCGTATGTGACAAGATAATTCTTGAACCACCAATATCCCAGTTTGGGGCTCCAGAGTGGCCCATCCAGTAAAGGCGCTCTGCGTGGAGTGCAGGATGTGCCCTATAGCCTGGAGATCACAGGTTCTGTCACGTACCATGACCAGGGGTTCCTAGGGGGCGGTGCACAACTGGCCAAGCGCCCTCTGCCCTGGTAGGGAGGGCTTAGGTCGGCAGGGCAATCCACGGTTCACCACACACCAGCGACCCCTGTGGCTGATATGCAGTGGAGCCCTTCAGATCTATGATGTCCTCCAGCACTATAGGTCTGGTGGCCTTGCTGTGGATACACAGTGCGAAAAATGACAGTGGCAGGAACATGTTTCAGAGGATGCGTGTTTCAACCTCCGTTTTCCAAGTCACCGGGGGGGTTGCAGAGGTGAACCAGGATAAAAATAATAATTGGGCATTCCAATTTGGGGAGAAAACCAGGGTAAAAACTGTTGGCGATGACTAAATTTAAAGAAAAATAAATACAGTAAATACATATCCCAGTTCTTAATGTATACAATTCAAATTCACTTCGATCAGATATTTTTTCTTTTAAAAAGAAGCAAAATATTTCATAAGATGCATTAAATAAAAATGAAGATGTCAGATTAAGTTAGTTATTCCTTATGGTACTGGTTATAATAGTTGAATTGTAAAGTCGGTGTCAGAATAATACATAAAAAATGTAAATGCATTTAACTATGTCAAAAAGATGTTATCTCATTAAAATACATAGCAGCCCTAAGGAAAGAAAAAAAACTAAAGCAAGGATTTTCAATAAATTTTTTGTTAAAATTCAAGACCAGGCACCCTTATTGTATCTGCCAAAAAATCAACTTTCAAAACATAAAAATAAAAATTGTGAAGAAAGTAAAAAAAAGTATATATATATATATATATATATATATATATATATATATATATATATATATATATATATATATATATAGATCTTTCAAATTAACTACCTTGGCTGTATGCCTCATTGCTGCGAAGCAATGTTGTTTTGTTTATTTATTTATTTATTTATTTATTTGATTGATTTTTGTTATATGTCTTGTTGCTCAAGAAATCATTTACAGAAAATAAGGCTATTTTAATTATGTTTCCCGAATTTTCCCTCCTTGCTTGTAATAGCAGACAAGATAGGATATAAAGGTAAAGGCATAATAGCCCTAGGGAGATTGTCACCAGCAATCGCTCTCCGCTGTCTGTCTTGAAGCACGGCGTCAACGTCTTTTTGTTCAGTCTATCAGTGTTTTATTGTGGTCCTTATGGTATTTCATTCTTGTCCGTCCTAACTAGTCAAACACACACAGCTATTACGTTTTGTTGGAAGTCCTGTCGGTCCTGTTTCATGCATTTGCAGCCTGAATCCTAATGTCTGTTAGAATATATGCTAAGCTGCTTTAGTTATTTCCTGGGTTTCGCTTATTTTGTTAAAAGGAATGTGTTTTCACAAAACACCCTATATTTTTTGCATTTATTTTGAATGTGCTGTAACTTCACGTGGATGCTCTGCTACCTTGAAGCCAGAGGAAATTATTTTTTGTGGTTCCACTTTTGCCTAGTAGTGTGTCTGGTGGAAAAAACAAACAAAAAAAAAAAAACAACAAGGTATTAAACCAGTCCTATTGGCAGGGATGCCAACATGCTCCAGAATTTACAGACACTTTAAGCCAGGTCAGGTTTTTTAACTCGTCTCTCAAATGGCAAATTAATTGATTTTGCTGAACATGTAACACAAGTGTAAATTGTGTGAGCTGTCGCTAAAGGAATGTAATTGTTTAGCTAACTATTACTAAAAGCACACACCTGTCTGAGGGCGGGGATTACATCCTGTGAGGATCGTTTCCATCAATCAGACCTACACAGCTTGCTGATTTGCTGTATTTGTCTGACTGGGGGGACGGGACGGGACGGGACTGTGTGAAGCAGAAATAAGTACTACATTAATAGATAATTAACCCCAAGGTTAAACCAGTGCGGGTGAGTGCATAATTCTCTATAACGACGGAATTGCCCTATTTTGATACATATTGTTTACAATATAACATTTCAAGCACTATGATTTTAATACATGTTATGATGCTCTTCCAATAGAACTGCCACTGCAATTGAACACATTTAGTGAAGTTAAAAAACCTGACCTGCCTTAAAGTGTCCATAGATTCTGGAGCCTGTTGACAATCCTGCCTATTGGGTACAAAAGCAATTAATAATAAATGGAAGTGTCAGTTACAGTGGGGGGGGGGGGGGGGGAACACGCCTAGGCTGTCCAAAGTACATATCTTTACATGGAAGCAGGTATTGGAATGTGAGCAGTCCTTGTTGTTTATTTGTCTATGTACAAAACAAAGGAAAAAGGAAACCTTTTATAGTCTGGCCAGATGCGTGATTTGCAGTCATTGACCAAATTGCTCAGGTTAGCAAGTTCATTGGTTTTGAGAAATAAGACATTAAACATAATTTTCCGTTTGCAGTTACATCTATGTGAAATTACAGTATTTGTGCATTTTCCAAGGGCTGTGTCCAGTTCAGTGTCAGTATGTACACCAATTGTGTATATTTGTTTGTTTGTTTATTTAATTTTCTTTTTTAATTGCGTTCTGTACTGCAATCATCTGCTTGACAACACTTTTTTTCCTTTGATAGAGGGTTGCCCGGGTTTGTGCAACAGTAATGGAAGGTGTACCTTAGACCAAAACGGCTGGCACTGTGTCTGCCAGCCTGGATGGAGAGGAGCTGGGTGTGATGTTGCCATGGAAACCCTGTGCACAGATAGTAAAGACAATGAAGGCGGTAAGGAGTGTTGCACAACAGTTTTTTTTTTTTCTTTGTAATCATATTTGCCATGCATTCTTGTTTCCGATTTGACCTTGTACACTTTGTTTATTTTTTTTAGATTTTTTTTTTTTTTTTTTTTTGTGGAATCCCAAAGATAATAACAGACATGTAACTGCAGACTGGTTTAAAGTTTGTTCAGTGCATATCATCTCCAAGCAAATCAGTACCCATCCTCACTGCTCTGGGTCTTAGTAAAGGGAACAAGACCGATTAATGACATAGCCTTGTCTAGCCCAGAGGCTACTTGTGAAAGTATTAATTTCCCTTGAGTTAAAACAGGGTAAACATAATTAAATATGAATATGACGGGTCTGAGAAAAAACATACCTGACCCGCGTGTTACTTTATATAAATATCAGCCTTTATTCCCTAGATAGCTCTAGAAGGTGCAATGGTAGGCAGTTAAAGGTAGTTAAATAATGGACTGTCTCAGAAGACTTCAGTAGCATAGCAGGACATGCCTCTCAAGAGCTGATCTTTCATATGCAAATAATTAAAAAGATTAATAATAATAGAAAAGATTATAACAATATAAGCCTGTGGTGTTGGAAGCCAGGGTTGAAATACACCCTTTGTTCTACAAAGCCACAGCAGCTTGCCATAGTGCAGGCAAAAGGGTAATCAAGTTAGCAATACTAAATAACAGCAGTTCCAGGAGTACAGAGAACAGCAACAAAAAAAAAGAAAAATGCTTTCACGAGTTATGGGGAGTCTGTTTCATAATTGTTGGGGTAAACTCCGTGAAAAATAACAAACACAGCAGCCCTGCATCTTGAATGGTGAAAATGAGATTCCTTCCTTGATTGATGTTAGCAGAGAGGCTTGTAAAAATGCATTTGCAGCTGATTAGTTCAGGGGGTGTCAATCTCATGCAGTTTTATGACCCACAGACTACATGCCAGATGCACGTTTGCTTTTTATAAACTAACAAGATGAATGAGTACATTTGAGTGTGACTCTAGTAGATATTACCTGTGGGAGAACAAAGCCTTGTACAAAACCCTAACCACGTATCTGAGAGTTAAAAGTAATTTGACACATTTGTTGTCATTTCTGAACATTGTTGCAGACAAGAAACATATTTTACACTCTAATACATAGCACAGTCCTTCCAGGTGGAGTACACTATGTGGGTTATTTGTGTGTGTGTGTGTGTGTGTGTGTGTGTGTATGTGTAATATATATATATATCAAATTGCATACTGGAAGTTTTATTTTACTTTGTTTCAGTCAACCAATTATTCCTAGATAATATAAATGTAACAGTTTTCCACTTTGTAACACTACTGTAAATCTCCAGGGATATAAAACAACTATTTAAGAAAATCTATGTATTTTCACACAATCTTAGATTGATTTGAGGCGCAGCATTGTTCAAGCTGTACAAACGTAAAAGAACAGCAACAAAGCATTTGTTTTGAATTCGTTGTCAGTGTCGTCAGCAGTGATGATCATATATTCACTTGAGTTACTTTGTGCTTGCAGATGGATTGATTGACTGTATGGATCCTGACTGCTGTTTACAAAGTTCATGCCAAAACCAGCCGTACTGCCGCGGATCACCTGACCCCAATGACATTATTGGGCAGAGCCAACAGCCACCCCCTCAGCAAGCTGCCAAATCCTTTTATGACAGAATCAGTTTTCTTGTTGGGCCAGACAGCAGCCATGTCATACCTGGGGAAAATCCATTTAACAAAAGGTGACACTGACTTGAAAATAATACACCTATTCATTTATCTGATCAATTGTTTTAACATGTATTTCTGTGTTTGTAGAAATATATAATGTAATTCTGAATATAATCAGTATTTATATAATATACTATATACACACAAATTAGTGCACGTTTTTTAATCTGTTAATCAGCAAATATTTGAAAGAGAGTGTGCTGGATAAAGATATGGACAAAATAATTCCTGTTTTACAGTAGTCTTCTCTAATGTCCGCTAAGAGTTCTTTTGTGGGTTCATAATGAAATGATACGCTTGGGAGCATCTGTGTAAAGTGTGTTGACATCCTCTTAGTACTGCAATTGGAGCTTTTTTTTTCTATTTTTGCTAGATAAACAAAAAAAAGGTATTTAATAGGATCCTTAGCACTGGAAAGGATTCATCATCTTTTTTCTGTTTCCAGCGAGGCGTGGAGAAACCTGTGTTAGCCCGGCATCTGTGCTTTGCATCAGTATAGATAATATTATCTATATCCAGTGCATGACAGTCTTTTTTTTTTCTTCTAAACAATAAGCAATCAGCTTGTGTCAAGCTTGGTTACCTGTGATCATTGGTCTATATCTGATCTTTTCTTTTAATTCACAAGCATTTGGTAACTGCACTGTGTGTTCTACACAGCTGAGAAAAGAGAAGTAATTGGAAATGTACTGCCTCAGACATAATGTTTCTTTTTGTGTTCTGATGGGCCCTATATGGCTGGAGATGAGTGTAAATATGAAGGTAGAGACAGGAGAGTTTATTGACAAAGACAGCACATGCATGCTAATAAAACACAGCTAAACAAGATTAGTGGCTTTCTAGCTACAGCATTTTCAAATGCATGTTTGCAGTACTTACTTCATTCATCCCGGGCTGTTCATCTTCAGTTCTTAAAGTAATACAAGACAATGAAAAGGTGCCACCAATGGTGCAAATGCAAGATTCAGCCTTCAACCCCTGCTAAATGCCACCAAGTGACATAAGATGGATGAGATAATGCTGTTATTGAGACATGTATTATAGTCTATTGCTTCGTCGCTGGTAAATTCTTGTAAATAATTAGCACAGTGGGAACAATCCTGTTTTTTTTAACAAAGGCTTTTCAAAGCAGCAGTTGACAGAGATTGATACAGTTTTGCCTTTTTGGATCACAACCAGTGCTCAAATTATGGGACAAAAGGAGGGGGGGGGGGGGGGGGGGGGGGGGGGCCTAAAATGTGAGCCTGAAGTGACTGTTAGCACAGCCAATTAATGTTTTCCTCTCAGACTTTACAAGCATATGAACTCCAGTATTTAAATCACAGTATTCTAGTTCACACAAGAAGACTATTAATAGAAAATAGTAGCATTTGTCATTTTTGATTTATTTATGCTTGGTTTTGTTTTGCTTTTTTTTTTCAAGGAAATAAAAGCAGTCAACATGTAACATAAAATATTGAGCTTTATTAAATTGAATAACAACAGATATTATATTTTAAATGTCATATATGTTCCTGTTAGGTTGTTAGATAACTATATTTTCAATGTTTAAAAATGTAGATCTTTAAGGTTGGCAACATTGCAATAATAAAAATGCATGAATAAAAATCAGCAACCCTCACAGTTTACAAACACAAATAACACGCTGAAGTGTCAAAAAGAGAAACAATTGCGACTGAAGATATGTAGTAAAAGTATAATAACGTTGCTTAGAAAGGTGGTTTAAAAAATATTTTCATTTCTGTATTTTGGAGGCACTATGTGTACTTTAAGCTTCCCTTTCATAACATAATTAACATTGATAGACTGTTATATACTTACAGTAAATGATATATTACAATTGACTGAATTTAATTTATGAATTATCTTGCTTGTATTACTCATCTTTGTCTTGATCATATCGCATCCAACTTTTGACATACAATGAAAAACTCGTGGGGGGGGGGGGGGGGATGCAAAATTTCTAGCAAATGAATATCACTGAGACAAGCTGGTATGAAATCGTACAAAGGTAATAGTTATAGGAAAGCTATTATTTTTAAGTTCTGTCTAGCTACCATATGACACTGTTGCTTTCACGTTAGAATGACTGAATTTAGCTTTAATAGAAGGGTGGAGTCTTCTGAAAATTTTGCCAAACATTTATCTCAAATTAGTTTTCATAGTTATTATTTTCTGATTAATAGTGTATAACATCAACGATGGAAACTTTATTTGGACATACTGTATTAAAATGAAGTAAGAATGTGTTGTATATTACTTTTTTTTTTTATTTGTAACATTAAACTTTTGGTGTATTTATTGCAGATCATAATTCATTGCTTTATTTCTGTTGTCATCTGACCAAAACATGTTAAATGTACAAAAGGCCAGGTTAGAAAAATTACATCAGCTTTTATCAATTAAAAATGTGATATATACAGCTATGGCCAAAAGTTTTGCATCACCCTATAGAATTAACTAACCATTTTACTTCATAAAGTCAAATGAAACCTGCTGAATCCTCCCTATAATTCAAGCACCAGTTGTGCTGGATAGTCCAAGTCGAATTAGAACAGACGTTGCTACACCTAATTAAGTTTGAAATGTCATATATTCATTGATCCTCTCTAAGATGCCAGTTGTAAAATTCTTTATTAAGTAATAGTCATTGATAGAGATGATTCTTTATTTCTTTATTACTTTATCTTTTGCTTAAAAACTTGAGAGTATATGGAGGTTTAGCTAGAGATCAGGTCAAGTTGGGTTAGAAAGACAGAGATTAATTGGGTTGCTGGTAGAAGAAAAGGTTAATCTTTTAAGTGGACTGCACCTGGGAAATTGAATAAATTTTGAAGCGATTTTAATACTGCTCACTGCATGGTAGCAACATGACATGGCTGGTATGTTTGATTAGCACTTTAGAAAGCAGTAATGACCTGCAAATAAACCACTAGTTAATAGCAGGTGTCTTGTACTGTATCTCACAGAGCAAAGGAAGAGGGTTAACACAGGAACTCCTGGGCTTGCTGTAATTTACCAGCATTAATGCAGTTAAGCACAGCAGTTGATTAAAAGTTGAAGCACAAATGTTCCTTAACGCGCCTTTATATCTTTCACTTGCCAGCCCCTACAGGTTTATAAATTGCGTCAAAATTAATTGGACTTATAAGTTTTCTTTAAGTAATTGCCGACTATGTGATATATGGTTCAAAAGTATATCGTTTATAATTTTTAAGCATTCATCACTAAATTATTGATCTTGATAAGTCTCCAGAGAACAGCTTGCAACAAATTAAAATGGAAATTATTTCAGAGTCACTTAGAGAATATAAATGATGCCTGGTTAAAAGGGGCAGGGAATTGGGGAGTGTTCTTCAGCTGATTTCATGAATAACAATGGATTGCGTGCTTTTAGGTTACATTATCTATAAATCATGCTTGCAGTGGCCTTAAGGGAGAACAGATGTTAATTGTAATGGTTTTGTTTTGCTGTTTGTTTGTTCTGCAGCCTCGTGTCCATCATCAGAGGTCAGGTGCTAACAGCGGATGGAACCCCTCTTATTGGAGTTAATGTCTCATTTGTGCACTATCCAGAACACGGATACACCATTGCCCGGCAGGATGGAATGTACGTCTGTTTTACCTGCTTTGTGGAATATGACAAATTAGACATGTCTGCTAATTGTGTTTAATAGTTTTCACCATCTGGTCATGCTTTTTATTGAATTTGTGTTGACCAACCTTTTGTACATCCTAACAGAGATAAAACTAAGATTAAGGACATTTATAATAACGTGATTTTGAGTAACAAGATGCATGATGTAAGGTGTATACTGTACAAGATGACAATCTCTAGCCTTTCCTATGGGCTACCTTTCAAGGACAAACAGTGTGAGGAGGGGAGGGGGGGGTGGACTAGCATGCTTGGCTGCAGTTATGATCTCTAAAACACTTCTAGAAAAAAAAAAGATATTACAGCATCTACTGTACTGCCTGACCAAAACAGCTGTTCAGTCCTTGAGCCAGCATTAACTAAGAAAGCAGCAGGGATGTATGTAGAGCCATCCCCAGACAGAAGTGCACCCCTCAGGTGTTGAAACCATGGTGAATGTAGGGCATTATTTAAAAGCATTGTCCATCGTTCCAAACCAATCATTTTCTCTGGACCCCACGGAGGTAATAAACACTGTAGTTTGTCAGAGAAGTAGAGGTCCTGCTTTTACACAAATACAATAAGAAATACAGAAAGAAAATCATACATAAGTCAAGTTACACGCTGGAACTTTTATACAGTATATACTGAGTGCTGCAGGATCCTGAGGACATACAAGTACCAAGAACATACTGAGGACATACAGGTATTCAAGAAACAGAAATAGGACAATTTAATCAGCAAGGGTTACCTAGCTTTATATCTAGATAGCCTATTTATACACTTTTACGGTAAAGTGGATGCTGTAAAATTCCAGGTCATGTTCTGTTAATTAATTAAGTTTTTGCTCTTTGGTTAGGTTTGACCTGCTGGCCAATGGTGGTGCCTCATTGACGCTGAGCTTTGAGCGTGCTCCGTTTCTAACCCAGTACCGCACTGTGTGGATCCCCTGGAATGTGTTTTATGTCATGGACACACTGGTGATGAAGAAAGAAGAGAATGACATTCCCAGCTGTGACCTGAGCGGGTTTGTAAGGCCCAGCCCTCTCATTGTCTCATCTCCATTATCCACATTCTTCAGGTCATCCCCTGAAGAGAGCCCCATCATTCCTGAGACACAGGTAAATAAACACTGAGATATTTTCGTGACCTTTTGGGCAGTATTTCACATCTTTTGGAAGTGGGAATCATTTGAATAATGAAACACTGCACCATTGATGCAGATTGGTGTTATCTGATAAGTAAGACAAGAACAAAAAATACAAATTGTGCTGCATTAGCATGCATACCAAGCAGAGAGCAATTAAGTAAGCAGTAAGAATTTATGCTAACAAATATATCATAAAGAACGTTTATTATTATTATTATCTTGTGAGGTTTTTTTTTGCCCCCAAAATACTAATTCACTTCAATTCAGCCTTGGTTATTATGCTACAACCTGAAATAGTTTCCACTAAAATATAATATATAAATGTTACAGCATTCATTAAAGTGTTATTATTATTTATGAATGTTACCACATGCAGTAAATAATATATTAATGCGGAACTACATACTAACAGTTCTGCCTCCGTATTCTGCAGTTCTTTGTTTTACATTGATATCATCTGTGATTCCTTTGCTAATGCAATGTCAGCGGAAACAAGTAACTTGAGTTCTTAAAACCTAGACAAAGGCGCCAACAGTTACTGCAGAGCCTCAGGAAAAAAAAAGTATATTTTACTGTTGATTTCAATGATCTCATGCTGCCTCACTGAAACATTAATGACAAAGTTTCACTGCATGTAAAAACAAAAGAGAATCAGTTATATCTGTGATGAGGCCTATTGAACACAGCCTGCAGGGCAATGTGTGGACTGCAACACAAATGAACATGTTTATGTAGTTTTTGTTTTTCTTACTAACTAACATTAATGGAAGATTAAATGTCATACTGTGCTGTATATTCCACCAATTCTGAAACTGAGACTCTCCTTTTCAGGTCCTACAAGAAGAGACTGCAATCCCAGGCACTGATCTCAAACTCTCCTACCTGAGCTCCCGTGCAGCAGGTTATAAGCCTGTCCTTAAAGTGACCATGACCCAGACTAATATCCCATTCAACCTCATGAAGGTCCATCTCATGGTAGCCGTGGTGGGCAGGCTCTTTCAAAAGTGGTTTCCAGCCTCTCCCAACCTATCGTACACCTTTATATGGGATAAGACTGACGCTTACAATCAGAAGGTTTATGGCTTGTCTGAAGCAGTTGGTGAGTTATGTTTTTGATGCGAAAGGCAAGTTAAAATAAGAGTGGCGTACCAAGTTCAACATTCATGCAGCTTAATTTGTACTTAATAGCTTATAGAGTTCTGTATGAGGCCTGCTTCTCATTGTCAAAGGTCTGTAAATCATATAAAATGGTTTCCTATTTAATTAATTCAGTTAAATTAATATTTATAGCTTGTTGCGGTAGGTGGTACTGTAGCTTTGTTGATTGCCAAAACTGTCAATTTCGACCCCTTTCTAAGGTAGATATAGAAAAAATATTTAAATGTTACAGTTGCGAAATTGTATGAGGAGTTAAAATAAAAATCAGATTTGAAATGTCTTCTGCCTTTGAGGAGCTACAAGATTTTATCTGAGCCTTGGTCTTTATGAGAACACTTTACAGGCATATGGAAGTAGTCCAGACTGAGCAAAATATTACAAAGTACATTGCCAAATCGTATATAAAACCTTTTAACCATGAAATATATGACTATGCAAGTGAAAAATTAAGTTGTTTTTATCAATAATTTTGTATTATGAAGAGTAAAATCATACTTACATACAAACGTAATAAAATAAATAAAAAATGAATAAAATATATCCACAAATAGCATTTTTTTTAAGTCTATAGAAAAAATGACTATATAACAACAACAAAAAATATATATATATATATATATATATATATATATATATATATATATATATATATAGATATTAACTCTATTACTATAGTATAAATGGTGACACAGCTGTAAACTGTATTGGGCTACTAATAAATGTGGCAACCACTGTAAAACAAATAAATAAATGCATTTCATTTTTGGCATGTGAACATAATGTACTGTATTTCCTGACTTTCAATAAATTAGCATTTTGAAGAGAAAATTATATTTGTATACAAAAGTTATAGAATTCAGTATAACCACGAACAATAAATGTGGACACCACTGTAAGCAAGCAAATAAATTCATACATAAATAAATAAAAGAGATGTCGTGTGGTGTACATATACAATTGAGGAGGCTGTGTGAAACAGGCTTGTAACCAGCAGGTTAGTGGTTCAAATCCCACCTACTGACTCACTGTGTGACCCTGAGCAAGTCACTTAACCACCTTGTGCTCTGTTTTTCAGGTGAGATGTTCTTGTAAGTGACTGCTGCTGATGCATAGTTCACACACCCTAGTCTCATATCTTGTAAAGCACTTTGTGATGTTGGTCCACTTTGAAAGTCACTATATAAAGATTATTATTAAGTACAAGCCTCCTCTCAATCTTGTCCTCCTGTTCCACTTCAGAATACACACTGGTAGATGAGTTTTTTAAGTGTATCTTCACGTTTTTGTTCCTTTTGCCAATGGCACGGCTCAGAAAGACTGATTTGATTGCTATACGGCTAACTACGGCCATGAGACATCCTGGAAAAGAGATTGCGTCATCAGTATTTAAGACATGAAATTACAGCGGTCCAGCACGTAGTGGATTAAGATCTTTATTGTGTAGCAGATTTTTAATTTTGCTTTTAAAAAAAGATAATACTGTATAATGTAATGACTGGTAAATGCGCCTTTGTATTAAAAGGCTGAAGCTTTGATGCTCACTTTTCTATTCATCTAGGTTTAATACCAATTAACTATATTTATGACGTGACCAATTCAAAGACTTAGCAGCTATGATCTTGGAAAGTCAAAGGTTCGGTCTCCGAATGCAATTGACAAAACTAGACTTGAGTTTAAAAGGATTGCGCTGATGCACCATGTGAGCACTATTTCAATGTGTTGGTATGGGAGAGGTGATGTGAAGGACAAAGGTTAAAAGCTCAGAGTGTATTATACTGTATAGTGCTGCTAATGCTGCTACACGAGAGCAGCATGACAAAAATAAGAGATTTAGGTAAAAACATATTAATCTATGTCAAGTAGACAAGCACTTCATTTGAAGCTAATGTCGGAAAGTTTTTTGTTTTTTATTTTGTAATCTATGTGGCTAAATTTTATCTCGGAATTTATGCTTAGCGGTTTGAAGTTCTAGATGAAACAAGCGAGACTCCTCGGTAAAAGTGTTTTCCTTTCATTGTCAACTGTATCTTATATTCTTGTCATTTTAGTATCTGTTGGGTTTGAGTATGAATCCTGTCTGGACCTGATCCTCTGGGAGAAAAGGACTGCCATTTTACAGGGATATGAACTGGATGCTTCTAATATGGGTGGCTGGACACTGGACAAGCATCACGTGTTAGATGTTCAGAATGGTAAGAGAAAAAATGTTCAAACGCAGAATTCTATCTGAACTTTACAGTGGTTGCCTTGAAGTGTATAACAAAAAAGTTTCCTTTAGTTCACAGTATTCTCAATTTGAGATATAGACTGGTATGCAAGTGCTGAAGAGTAAGTTAATAAAATATACCTATAGTAAGTGATTAAGAGAAACAAATACAAAGGTGTTTGTCCATAAAATACTGCACTGTGTGAGCCAGACAACATTAAGAATAAAATATTAAAAAAATGTTGACAGCCCTTCTACAGCCAAAAAATGAATGTCACTCCCTATTGAAAGGGTGAATCGATCCAAGTTTGAAATTCTGTTAAGGAGTAGAGTTTGACAGATAGTGACTTTTCAAAGTGACGCGTGTCTAATTGAATAAACAAAGTGATTAATTGTAATGAAAAGCTGGATGAGCCAGAGAAATTCATTGAGGTGGGGAATGTGGACAGTGACAGGTGTTTGCATGGGCACCATGAAAAGCTGCAATAAATATTCTAATGAAGGTGAAATATTGTTCATCATCCAATTTCATGATAATAGAGGAGAAATGTGAAGGACCAATCTTTCAAAGTAATGACAGAATAAATCAGGTGCAATAACACATTGTGCTGACTTAGGATTCACATGATGAAAATGAAAGCTGTTTAGGGAAAACGTGCCTTGTCAGACAAAGATTACCGATATGTTTTACTCTTTTACACAGGGTGTTTCCTTCGTAAATACGCACATTGTTTGTCAGTGCTGTGGAACCAAAGGGACAAAACTAATAAACACACAATTATACATCTGGTTGTCCAGAAGAATAATCCTCAACAGCCTTTTTTTTTCTTGTAGCGCCGGTTTGAGTGACACTAAGCCTGGCAGCCTCTTAGGCTTTGTGCCAGTTGTCTTTGGAAGTTTGTGACCCTTTAATCTGAGTGCTGCCTGAAGTCGGTGGGGCCTCCAGTCCACATTATTTTTTTGTTTGTTTGTTCTGGGCAGCCAAGCTGCTTAACCCTCAAGTCAACCTGATCATGTCGGCTTTATTCACTGTACAGCAGATAAAGCCATTCTATCAAACATGGTTTTAACACTGTCACTGGACCCGCTTTTTTGATTCACAATGGTCACATGCATTATTACTCTCCCTTTCCATTACACACAAAAATGCCACGCACTGTTTCCTATTCTTTCCATCTCACACAGTGGTAACATGTGCTGTTTATTACTCTATCAACACGAAATGCAAGCATGTCCATTACTGTGTCATCTCTATTTAGCACAGTGACAGCTAGTACTGCTCTGCTATTTTACTACTGTTACACATTGCCAGCATCCATTCTTAGGCTCTTGTTTGGGGCCTTATAAATGAACCAGTTTATGTAATACAAAAATACGATATTTTAACATGATATAATAGAAAAGGTTAAAAAGCCCTAAAGTGACAGCTATAAAGGAAGTATGTTAAAACAATAATATTACAAAAATTGGTAACAATCATTAAACTTACTTAAATTAAGGCCTAAGTTAAAGACATCTTGACAGATTTTCAAAAATGTTTTTGTTGTTGTTGTTATCTGATCATATTTGAAGTTAATTGACCTTGTACTAGACTGTTGTTTATTCCTGGTAGCTAACCCCAAGAGAAAGGCTCTTAACTCTGCTTTGCAGTATTATTAGCTTAATCAACTCAGCATGGGAATTCTGCAACTTAAAACAAACAATGTTAATTCACCTGCATTATTGAAAAATTTCTGATCTAAACTGGACCAAATATCAACCTACAAGAACTTGGGCAGTACTGTCAGAGTCTTCCACACACCCGAAAGAGACCTTATATGGCTTCTGTTAGCTGACATGTTATGGCTGATAGGATGAGGAAAAAATCTCTGTCAAAAAACAAATGCTTTTTGCACCCCATCTTTTTTTTTTTTTTCCCAATTCAGAGGGTTTTATTTTTCTTGGAGAGGTTTAGCTTTATATGATTAACAGGGATCCTATGTTTTCAGAGATTTTTTTTGTTAGTTTACACTTGGTAAAGGGTAAAAAACATGTTTGATAATAACCAAATCAATACACATATAATATATAAACATTAACACAGATGACTTTGCTTTAAATTTATGTAAACACACCTGTCTAATAAAACTGCTTCCGGTATTCAAGTTCAGTTTACTTCAGTCATTATCCAGAGCTGTTCAAAGATCCTGAAAATAATAAAAATCACCCCTAAAGATTGAGTTTGGCAAAGATGAATTTTATGTTGTAATGATTGACCACTACTACATTGTATGTGTGCATAAAGACATGACTACAAACCCCACTAGGGGCATTCCCCTTTAGTGAGACTGTAGCGTGGCTGCCTTTAGTGCTGAGGGTTAGCAGTTCAAATCCATCCTGTGGAGAAAATATATAAATAATTAAAACATTACATTGTCTATGGTAATGTGCTGTTTTGTACTGCAAGCAAGACTGTAGATTACATTCATAGGCAGACCATTGTAGAACACAGGGGAAGCACTAAACATAAATTGAATGAAAGGAAATGTAAACAAGATGAGGCCAAAACAGCAGGGCCATTGAAACCACTGTGTTTGGATCATTTTGGCATCTTACAACTGCCAAAGAACAGCGTGAAACTGTTGTTTGAGATTTTGTCAAAATGTGTGTAAAAGCCGACATTCCTCTGTACAAAGTGGATCAACCAGCAGTTTGAGATTTTTTTGATCAAGCACATTAAGGGAGGTCAGGCCAATTGTAACTGGAATGCTGCAACACCGACAAAATTGTAATCTTTAAGACAACATTGTTCCCAGATCCAAGCAAGGTCTGTATAATTACTTTGGGTTTGTTACCTGCATTTTTATTAAACCCTTTTATTTATCCTATTTTCTTTATTGTTAATTGCATTTATTTTTTATTGAACTGCTCGTTCTTCTAAAATAAACCGTATATTTGAGACCAGAATGCTTTCCTAAAAAGTCGCTAACAGCATTGCGCATGCTTATTACATTTCATCCTAGACTTCCGACTCGTTTGCAACTATTGCGACAGGTGCAACACTTTAGTACATCTACCTCTAAGTTCTATACTATGTATCCAATTTATGTTGTTTGAGCCAGAGGCCCCTGAGATGAGATATTGAGGCATTAGCCTCCTTCATCAACCATTCTTATAATGCTGTTTTCCAACCACTGGAAAAAGAAAAGGCCCCTTTTCAGCTGCTGGGAAGCTGTGCATTACCTATACATTAAATTGAATCCATTTGGTTGTGCAGTAATTCGAAGCTTCAGGTCTAGCTTATTTAAATTCCACACTTGTCCGCTTCATCAGTATCTGATCTTTAAAAAATCCATGGTTCTTTGAATGAAGGGCAAGCGCTTCATGGTAAATTGGGGATGTGGTTTTTGGGTCAGTTTCTTATTTAGTTTAGTTAAATGGAAATGCTGTGGTTAGTTTTACCTTTGGTAATATGTATATTATCATTGTAATATAAATCATTCCATACGTTTCCTTCCACAGTTTGTAAATGTACTTGTAAATACCCATATGCATGTTACTGGAGCACAGTTAGCACTCATTGTTAGTCAGGGTCATGTGTTTGTGCCGAGTGTGTCACCTTGTAAGTCGTGTTCATCGTCTCAAAGCCTGATATGCCTTTATTAAAGTTGTAACCATACAATACTGCATTAAAGTGGTGAGAAGGTTTTATTATTTTGGTAAGTTAGAGGATCTATAACAAACATATGGTTCATATGGTTTACAGAATATTGAGATGTATTATGACATACATGCATTGGTGTTAGCTAGCCAGTCAAACAGCAGACCTTGATGGAGTCATTGATCTCTGTAGTAATGAGGACGGTGCTAGGATTCCGTTGAGCTTGAATTCTAGCGCAGTGCTGAATATGAAATGTAACACTCACAGCATGAAGTCATCCTTTGAAGTTCCTCTTTGAAGCCAAATATTTGTGCAGTACTTTAATGTTTATCTATAATGACTGGTGCTCTTAGGACACTCAAGTTAGGAGAAGCATTAAGCAAGGCTTGATCTGGCAATGGTTTATCTTGTATTTGTCTTTGGTTTATTAGCATTGCAAGACAATCACTGCGTGGAAAATAACACATACAGGTTGGCAAGGCTATAGAAACATTCTTCACAGTAATTACACATCTTTACCTCAGTTTTTGAGGTTGAATTTGAGTGAGTATGGATTCGCTCAATGTGATGGTAGAGTCCTCTATTTGTTCTTATTTCTAAAAGTGGTTGTTATTGACCTTCATTTTCAAAATATAAACTAAATCGCAGTTTGTGAAAATCTCTGCATGTTATATGCAGGTTGCAGGTTAGTAATCAATATATCATATGATGGTGGTATGGACCACTCTTCTAAGGAAGGGAAATAGCCTCATAGATGTGGTGAATGGTTGTGATTGTGATGGAGGGGTGTGTTTAAGTAAACCAGCCGGTTGAAGTGACTTTTTTTTAACTTCAGATTGCTGTGGAGCCTGTTACACTTTTCTAAGTAATGCACTTTTTCAACAGTAAAATGAATGTAATTGGGGTTATTAAAAACATTAATTTAAAATGTAGGAGTGATGTCATTAAAATTCTGACATACAATAATTTATTTGATCAAATTTGCATAATTCAAAATTAACTGAGCAAATCATGTTTGAAACTGTAATTAATTTCATAAAATGTTAATATTTTAATTGTAGTAGTTGTTCAGTGGCCAATTAAGAATAAAATGTCATTTCAAGTTCTTAAAATCTCATGAATGAACTTTGTTTTTAAAAGATGTTGGCTCTTACTTTTTTAACCACAGGAATCTTGTACAAAGGAAATGGAGAGAATCAGTTCATTTCCCAGCAGCCCCCGGTGATAAGCATCATCATGGGTAATGGACGCAGACGAAGCATCTCCTGCCCCAGCTGCAATGGTCAGGCAGAGGGGAACAAGCTGCTGGCACCAGTTGCACTAGCTTTTGGCATCGACGGGAGTTTGTATGTCGGTGACTTCAATTATGTTCGGCGTATATTTCCTTCGGGGAATGTCACAAGCGTCATGGAGCTGAGGTAAGTTTTTGGTCTAAATAAATAATTTTCTGTTAAGCATGCTGTATTGTTCAGAGCTTGGTCTGTCCTTGTAAATGTATGCACTATTTAACATACCTAAATAAACCAGTGTAACACTAATAAAATGAACATGTAGTACCTGGTGTTTGTGAAAACGAACTGTATCTTTGGAAGGTATGACTCTCTTGTCATCAAAAAAAAAAGAAAAAAGTATTTTAATATTCTCTTGTTTGTCCAGTATGTACTGTTTTCCTGTTTTTGTTCACCATTTGCATGTCTTTCTCTTCTCCCTTTGGATCTAACTAACACCTTTTCGGTTTTTTTTTCTGTCTCCTTACATTCTTCTAAGAAATAAAGATTTCAGACATAGGTAAGCTTCAAAACAAGTTTACATAGTAAACTCCCTAAGTGTCATGTAACCATCAGTTTGTCATCATCTGAATGGCAACTGACTTTTCATTAATGTATACATGTTTTTAATGCGGTGGGGGAGTCATACAAATTCATGCTATATTATCCCCAGAAGTGCAAGTCAAAATATGTTGCCTCATTCGAAATGTGAAAAAAACACCCACTATTGACTAATATACTGTAGAGCCTCATAAACATTAGCCACGATCGACCTCACACTCTAATGAAGCTGTTTTGATGGATGCACAGTACAGCATCTTTTACCAGCAGTTTCTTTTTTGTTTGTTTTTACAAAGAGTAAATCATTATCTCAAAAGCTGGGTTAAGCTTGATTTTTTTTTTTTAATTCAGTACAAATGAAGTGGAATTTTGCAGTGTTTGGTTTCGCCTAAAGCAGCTATTCATTCTAATAATGTGAAATTTGCAACTAATTTTTTTGCACTTTCACATAATTATATTGTCATTTAGGATATTCTGCTTCAATAGCTCTTTAAAAACCCTGGTAAAGTGTCATTCTCGGTGAATAAATACAAAAACACTCAATATGTTTTTTATACAGTAGATACAAATGCATTTCCAATCAAAATGTGTCAAATCCCTTCTTCCTGTTTGTGAACTGGCTGCATATGATTTTAAGCAGGTTGCATAGATACAAATAAACATGGCCTAATGTTGACTATCATTAAAGAATGCATATCATTACATTATCGTATATAGGCTTACAAGCAATGACATGCGTTCATGATGGCAATGATCTGGCAAATGATTATAGCCTTGTTACACAATAGTGATTATCATTCACCCCCAGTCATGTTCAGTTTGACAAAGACTTTTTTTTTCTGTTGCCTAGTGTAAATATCAATCTATGAAAAGTTAATCTCATGATATCTCTCTAATAGAAAAATAAAATATTGCTTTATTGTATTTGCCTTTATTGTGCAATGTGAAACATTGCATTGCATATGTTTAAGTGATCTGCAATGTTTGGTGAAATCCTCCTTAATGGTATTTACATTAGCTTTTCTATTCTGCAGTACCAACCCAACCCACAGATACTACCTGGCAACTGACCCTGTCACCGGACAGCTTTATGTCTCTGACACCAATTCACGCAGGATTTACCGTACAAAGATGCTGACTGGCGCTAAAGACTTGCTGCAGAATTCTGAAGTGGTGGCAGGGACTGGGGAGCAGTGCCTGCCATTTGATGAAGCAAGATGTGGGGATGGAGGCAAAGCCATAGAGGCCTTACTTATGGGACCTAAAGGTACAGGCATCAACACAACTGTCTAAACTGACTCTAAGATAGTTTGCACTCCTTTGATCATCAGGAAGTTTTATTCATGTCTTGTATTTTTGTTGTTGTGTTAGAATCATAGATAAAGTGTTACTGGCTTTATTCATTTAATTATTTATTTGTCTTTTTACTTTGAAATGTATGTGTCACAGAACAATTTATGACAAACTGCAAATATGTCCAAAGCCATTCATTACATAATTTTTTGTTCTGGCTGAATGTAAAAAGGATGAAAGTGCTAGTTTCCCTTCTAAAGCAGAAACCAGGCAGTTTTCTTTTTTTAAACCCTCTGTATATCATTGGCATTTGAGTTCATAGGCCTGACCTGTTTGGCAGGATCCATAGCAACAAATATTCCCTCAAAAGTAGCAATTTCACTCTTTATAAGTAAGGGAGCTAGTTTTTTTTTTTTTTAAATGACCTGTTACCTGTGCTAAACTAATTGTAGATTCAGTTCAGAAAAGCATTGTAAGTTCTTAGAATGTAAAAAAAAAACAACAATGATGAATTGTTTTTCTAGGGAAAGCATTGTCAGTTTGGTTACAAGAATTTCACATTGAGTTGGCCTACAAAATACTTGGAGGGGAGAGACTAGAAAGAACAGTATGAATTATTAAACTTGTGCTTATTCAGTGACCTGAATAATTTTAAGCCAGTTCCAACACATGTAGCAGTTATGTTTTGCTTAGTAAGCTATAATTTTTTTTTTTCTTTTTTCCGTATTCAGGAATTGCAGTCGACAAGAATGGTTTCATATACTTTGTGGATGGGACAATGATTCGAAAAGTTGATCAGAACGGTATCATCTCAACACTCTTAGGATCAAACGACCTTACTTCAGCCCGACCGTTGACATGTGACACCAGCATGCATATTAGTCAGGTGATTCCTGAAGCTCTTTTAATCTGCTGTATATGCCACTCAGTGGGAATATTTGCATTAAAAGATGTCACTTGTATGGTTACAGCACCACCTTGTGGAATGTCACTGCTCATCTGGAGCTGTTTTTTTTAAACCTTGACCTTAACCTAATTAAAACATGAGATATTATCTTAAACTGTAAGATCATGTCTAAAAATATGTATCCATGGTATATAATCTAATGTTGCAAACTGTACACAAACATATATTGTACGTAATTTCTATAACTTACTACACCCACAATCAGCTGGTATCTAATTTTTGCCTAATAACTTGGACCTCTCAAATTGATTTATCCAGATACCCTTTCACAGTTAAGTTGACTGACTGTGAACATATGATTAATACCATCTAATTGCCCTCTGCGCTGAAACCTGCAGACTGTTGCAGTCTATGTCTCTAAACCTAGGCCTTCCGCTGCTTTGTGTAGTTGCTTAGCACTGTCACCACTGACAAAGGCACATCCACAGTGAGGAGTTCAAGTTATTCAGAAGTCATTACTCTTGGGTGGGGGAAACCACTTGTCTGTGGCAGGGTGTATTTTGATCCAGTGGAGCAAAAACAAACAAAGACAGCACTTGTCACCAATTTAATTATCACTGAGACTGGAATTCAAACTTGGAGCCCATGAGGCACATGGCCCAAGTTCACTGAGCTGTCACCCCTAGTGCATGAATGAAGAAATGTGTCTTCCCTATAGTGTACATTGTTGTCTGCTTGAACTGTAATGCAGCTTCCACGTGAGGAAAACTGCTGTTTAAAATCAAAGTTCCATGTTTTAAAAACTACATTATACTGATATTTTTAAAAAGGTTATTGCAAGGAACTACCTTTCTAAAGAACTTAGGTACCCTTGCGAAAGCTTAGGAAAAATAAGGTTCGGACTGTCTTAGTGGACTAATGGGGCTTAAATCAGTTACTAGCCATGACGTAAAATTATTTAATGGTTTAATTTCAAAACCCAGAATGCTGGCAGAAGAGATTTTGAGAAATGTGCCCACACTACTCCTAATAATCTGAGCTAGACAGTAGGCTACAATCCAGTATTAACAGTTAGTATATTTTCACAGGCACAATATTCTTAAGGCCTGACACTTGTCAACAACAACAAGGGGACAACAAATGTTGCCGACTTGTCACCTGATGTGACCACCCTGGTCAACACCCTGGCAACACACCGGCCACATGTCTCCCACATAGGACGATGTTCTATTTTTCAGGTGACATGAGGGCAACATTGTCAATACCTGCCAATCATATTCCTACGTTTCATCCGATTAATTATATGTAGTCTATAGATACACTAATGCAGTGTGTATGTGGATAAGCAAATGTTAATGTCCATGATTACCACAACATGTATCTTACAATGATAAAATAGTGCAGCATATTTTTTTTTAAATGTTTTATTTTAAATGAATTTGCTGTGTTTCATACATAACCTCCAATCATAGCATCTTTCATTTTAACAGTAAATGAAGTGAAAGAAAAAAGAAAAATCTCAGGTCTTCCTTTTTGCTCTCGAAAGCTCAGAATTAAAAGTACAGTAGTGAAAACATTGTTTAGGATAATGAATACCAATGTATTATGTTTGGCATATTAACTATGTAGACCTACTAGCTAACTAATTCACCTTTTTTTTTATTTAATTAAGAAGAAACTACAAGTTTGTTAATGTAATTAGTAGATTTTTATATCGTAGTCTTCTGTCGCGGCATGTTTACGTCTTGTGATAAAAATGTGCAATATGATTGGGTTGCATTGTTGCCAACTTGTCTCTCGTGTGACCGCTGCAAACTGCAAGGCAACACACAGGCAACAAATGTGTTCCACTTATTGCCGTTGACAAGTCGCCCATGTGACCAGGCCTTTAGGGTTAAAAAATACTTAAAAAATGAAATAATTCCAAATTAAATGCCTCAGATTAGTTTAGTTCATTAAGATATTTAAAGTTAATAGAGCACAAACACTATTTATAATGCAGCCCAACTACCACAAGGCAAAGACAAAGCAGCAATCCACAACATCATATAAAGACATGAAAATGGAGGCATGGTGGTCCAGTGGTAAAGAAAGGGGCTTGTTACCAGGAGGTTTCAGGTTCTTTTCCAGCTATTAACTCACTGTGTGTGACCCTGAGCAAATAACTTAAGCTCCTTGTGCTCCGTTCTTTGGATGAGATGTAAAATCAAGGTCTTATTGTAAATGGCTCTGCAGTAGCAGTTATGATGCATAGTTCACCCCCAACTTGCTTTGGATAAAAGCATCTGTTAAATGACTAAATAATAATAATAATTTGTACTGCACGCTACTAACCAGCTTCTTCATTATCTTTATTCAGGTGCGCCTAGAGTGGCCAACAGACCTAGCTATTAACCCAATGGATAATTCCATTTATGTCCTGGACAACAACGTGGTGCTGCAGATAACTGAGAATCGTCAGGTGCACATCGCAGCAGGGCGGCCCATGCACTGCCAGGTTCCAGGAATTGAGTACGCAATGGGCAAGCAGGCCATCCAAACCACACTGGAGTCAGCAAGTGCCATAGCAGTGTCATACAGCGGTGTAGTCTACATTGCAGAGACGGATGAAAAGAAAATTAACCGCATTAGGCAGGTGACAACGAATGGTGAAATCTCTCTGCTTGCAGGCATCCCTTCTGATTGTGACTGCAATGATGCCAACTGTGACTGTTACCAGACCGGAGATGGTTATGCCAAAGATGCAAAGCTTAATGCCCCTTCCTCTTTGGTGGTCTCCCCTGATGGCACATTGTACATAGCTGATCTGGGTAACATTCGGATTCGTGCAGTGTATGAGAACAAGCCTCTGTTTAACTCGATGAACCACTACGAAGTTGCTTCTTCTGAAAACCAAGAACTGTATATCTTTGACGTCAATGGTACACATCAGTATACCCTGAGCTTAGTTACTGGGGACTACATGTATAACTTTAGCTACAGTAATGAGAACGACATCACTGCGGTGACAGACAGCAATGGAAATACACTCCGCATTCGAAGGGATCCCAACCGCATGCCAGTGAGGATAGTTTCTCCTGACAATCAAGTGATATGGCTCACCATTGGAACCAATGGAGGCTTGAAAACTCTCACTGCCCAGGGTCAAGAGCTGGTTTTGTTCACTTACCATGGCAGCAGTGGTCTTCTAGCAACTAAAAGCATCGAGATTGGGTGGACAACTTTCTTTGAGTGAGTATGACACTTGCATATGATTAAAAAATATATAATTCTTATGAGAAGACAAAAATGTAGTTACACAGTACCTAAAACCTGCAATAAGCATGTAAAGGACTGAGATTTTTTATATCAATCAATCAATCAATCTTTATTTTATATAGCACCTTTCATAGTGGACCACTGTCACAAAACACTTTACAAGATAATGAGGGACAATGCATAATACATTAAATACAGTGAAATACAGGGCATAGTATATTTAATACAAACAGTAAAAAAAAAAAACATGCAAATACATCAACTAGTGAGGTCGCGCGATATATATATATATATATATATATATATATATATATATATATATATATATATATATATATATATATATATATATATATATAACGGTTAGTAATACTGTATGATATTTTTTTTATTTTTTTTTATACTTGTCTTTTAGGTTTGATGAGACATTAGAGCAGTTGTAGCAGTTTCTATGATGAAAAAGGGTTACTATTTTATGCATGTACAGTTTACATATCATCAGTAGAAGTGCATTAGACAAAATGGTACTCAGTTCTGGCAAAAGTTATGTTCAGCTGAATAAACCTTAAACTCTAGGAACACATTTTAGAGTCACATTGTAGCCACATTAGTTACTGTTCACTGCTCCACAGCATTATCAAAACTTGCCCCCATTTGGCATAGTGGTTTCCTATGAAGCAGACTCATCTGACAGATGGCTTCTGGCAGGATGCAAAGCCCCGTGTTCATAAGCACCACACATAGCTGTTGTGTAGTCTGATACAGAATGGGAAAGGAGCAGATAAACTGAAGCTAGAGATAAATCAGTGTAATGTTGCTGGCAGCCATCCAAAACAAGCCAACCAGACTATCAGAAATCACCCAAGACATCAAAAAGACACAACAACTACCAGTAGCTATCCAGTGGCACTGTATGTGTGTGTGTCTACTGAATGCATTGATCAATAGTAAAGCTGAAACTGGGTGCTGTCATTAAAGAAAGGAAGGTGAAGCTCAGGAGTATAAAAAAAAGTAAAATTGATACACTGAAAAAAATTCTCAACAGCTCTGTGGTTCTGTTTTGTTGTTGGGTATACTGTGCCATGAGTTATTTACACTACACAATGTTTAAAACTAAACTGTGGCTACACTGCAATTAAGAATCCTAACGGGCAGATCAGGGTTAAGTAACAAAAGAGAAAATTTGAGAGAAGTTAAATTATGAGCTGTAATTAAGATGAAGGAAGCTTATAAGGTTATAAAATAAGGCTTTGTGTATGACTTTATGAATTCAGTGCTCCAGATTGACTATGTTTTAGTTCCAAGCTAGATTACATTTTTGTCTTACAACATTATTAAAGATGAAAAGTGTGGTTATCAGAAAATGAATATCCTAAGGGAGGATATCACTTTGTCTTTAAACAAGTCATTATATACAGGTTAATATCTGTAACATGTATGTACTCTGTATTTTTAGGTCAGCTGGAACTGGCCTTAAAAAAAAATTTGCCTGTAAAGAAAAATTTGAATTACGTGGTTTTGCATTAAAGGTTACTGATCTGATTAATGTTGTCCTTTAGTTATGACAGTGAAGGCCGCCTGACAAATGTAACCTTTCCGACTGGGGTGGTCACCAACCTCCATGGGGACATGGAAAGGGCCATCACTGTGGACATTGAGACTTCCAGCAAGGATGAAGACATCAGTATTATCACAAACCTGTCATCTATTGATTCCTTCTACACTTTGGTTCAAGGTAGGTCAGCTTCCTTTAGATGCAAAGAGAAAGTAACAAATTACACCAGGACAATGTAAACTAACCTCAAGCAATTTTCCATTGGGTGAATATGCTTCTACAAGGCTTTTTAATGTTGTTTCAAGTTCTTTTTATAAAATAATGAATCAGCCCCTGTCTCCTTTTATGTAGTTTTAGTACATACATTTGTATTCTTGTGTAAAGCATCGAAGATCACCTTAGTCTGTGGGTTCCGAGTTCTGGGAAGAAGTAATTATGTGCTTTGAAAGATTACAAGTCAGGCACATTCCTCAAAAGAACATCATGAATTATTTAATATCTTAAGGGAATTATAAGAACACATTACTTATCTCTTGAGGGGGGGGATGCAGTAAGTCAGGTTATCTTTGCTAATGTACCGCACAAGGTGCAAAAGGTTTAGGGGGTCATGAGGCGAGTTACACTGAAGGCTCACCTAGGTTGAAGTAACTATGATAAGACTGACCCATAGTTAACTCACACTGTGCTCAGTAGCACTCAGAGAACAGTAAAATAGCCTTATAGCTAGCCTAATGTGTTGTGCTAAAATGTTATGTTGCATGTTTTTTATATAGATTTTGCAAGATTGATAGATCACCTAATATGGGAACTAACTGTAATCTATAAGAAACATATAATAGCATTTACCAAACATCAGTTGTAAAATGAAAAGTATGTGCATTAGTTCCCTCTAAGCTAGAGAGTAACTGCTTTGAATCCTACCCACAAATAAGTCTGACACACTCTCATACACATAAAAATTCAGAATGGTATATATGATTGCTGCACTACCAAAGGAGTAATCCATCAAAAAACAACATTCTGTCAGCTTAATGAATGTTAAAAATTCCATAGAACCTGTCTAAATAGAGTAAAGCTATTAACTGCAGTGCTGTGTCTTCAAAGTATTTTATTTTCTTCTCCACTGTTGTGAATACCTCTTGACGTACTCACATACCTACAAAGTAATAATAATAATAATACTAATACTACTACTACTAATAATAATAATAATAATAATAATAATAATAATAATAATAATAATAATAATTAATAAACCTTTCTTCCATTTACAAGTGTTGTTGTGAATTTTTGTCCTCTTCAGACCAGCTGAGAAACAGTTACCAAGTTGGCTATGATAACTCCTTGAGGGTCATTTATGCAAATGGCATGGACACCCACTATCAGACTGAGCCCCACATTCTGGCAGGTGCGGCCAACCCCACAGTGGCACGACGGAATATGACCTTGCCTGGGGAGAATGGGCAGAATCTTGTGGAGTGGCGATTCCGCAAGGAGCAGACCAGGGGCAAAGTCATTGTGTTTGGAAGGAAGCTGAGGGTAAGCAGCCATGAGAGTTGTTTTTTTTTTCTTTCTTTACTGTAAATTTCAAAATATCACTGTCCTGTCAGAAAAGCAAAGTTTGTGGGGAATAATAGCCATTTTCTATACTTTTGAGGCATAAGCAATTAGGAAATAACACTTACTACCCAGGAACAAAAAAAAAAATAAATCATTGTTACACATTGTAATCAGTATGGAACATGGAATAACCTTGTAATGGTTTATTCTTTATACACATTTGACCTGATTATTACTTCCCTGGTGACTGTTCTTTTTACTCGCAAAAAATTGAGAAATACGTTTACCCACAAATGGGAATTCCTGTTATCATGCAAATAAAGCCAACTGGTGTCCATGTGCTGTGGATACCAACTCAGTGTTGTTTTGAATCTGTATTACAATAAAGTAAAAGTATAAGGCACATCCAATAGCTTTAGAGGAATTATGTGTTGATATATTAATATGTGCAAAAAAACACCTGAACCTATTATAGGTGTACTGTGTTTTTCATCCACTGGAAACCTTGTAGGAAATAGATATCCCTAAGCATAACAAAACTTTTTTTTTGTTTGTTTGTTTTTTTAGTTTTTTAGTTTTTCAAATGTACAGTAAATTGGGCTGGGGTCAGAATATGATTTCCTCTGAAACTTGTCATCCTTAAATAAATGACTTCTGCTGTGGAAAATGCATGGATACACTGTGAGGGGCTTCATTTAAAAGTCTGAACAAATGCCAGTGTCTTTCAGTTAAATGGAACCCTTAAAATCGCTGATAATACCTTCCACAGAGATCAAGAACTCTCCAAATGAATTTACTGTCAAAGAGAATCAATGACGGTCTTTAAACAATAGCTGGTTGTTGAGAAGTAATAAGTGGGTGGTGCTAACAGTGAATGATTGACTTCTCCTGTTTTTGTTTACAAAAGGTGAATGGCAGAAATCTTCTCTCTGTTGACTATGATCGAACTTTACGGACAGAGAAGATCTATGATGACCACCGTAAATTTTTGCTTAAGATCAATTATGACTCTTCTGGTCACCCAACTCTTTGGGTGCCAAGCAGCAAGCTAATGTCTGTCAACGTCACCTACTCAGCCACAGGACAGATCACAAGCATCCAGAGGGGCCCCACTAGTGAGAGAGTGGAATATGACAGCCAGGGGAGGATTGTTTCCCGGGTATTTGCTGATGGGAAGATATGGAGTTACACATACCTTGAAAAGGTGAGAACAATGTAGCTCTCACTGTAGCTCAGTACAGTAGACACAATAACAACCCCATTTTGTCCTTCAAAAAAAAAAAAAATCTTTATTGATACTAGAGGTAGGCACGGGTAGAAAAGTTACTGTAAAACTGGATTTTTTGGGGGCAACTTAATTTGACTAATTTTTTACTTCAATTTTTTCTGCAATAACTGTTTGCGCTTCTTTTTCTTTTACAGTACGGCACATGTATGGCTAATATATTTCACGGCACATAAATTTGCGGATTTTCAATAAACACGAAATTAGCAAACGTTTCTTGCTCACGAAATTTGCTTGTTTTACAGTACAGCAAGCAGAAATGTGCTCCATGCTGTGGGATTAACTTCACTATAGCTGAAATGTGTACAGCTGCGTAGCAGAAAAGAGACTCAAAGCTGTGCTGAATCTAAATTTCTAAGTTATTTATTACCTTTATAGGAAAATACTTAAATAATGGAAGAAAAAAAAAATATGACAGGCATTCACAATAGTCCCCTAAGGGTTGCTTTTGGGTTCTCCAGCTGCATTCTTATAATTAGAATGCCAACAGTGAGTAGCTGAAATCCTGTAATATGTTGAGAAATCCTAGAGTTACGAAGAGAACAATAGATAGTTGTACCGAATAGCCTTGAGAGACAAGTTATGAAAGTAAATATCTTGTTTTAGTGGTTGTGGGTGCTAGAAACATGCAATGATCATAAAATAAAGAGCCAGTCCATGTACTGAGCCAGTCATAATATATATAAATATATATATAATATATATATATATATATATATATATATATATATATATATATATATATATATATATATATATATATATAATAAACAATAGATTGTTTTGGACTGGTAGGATTTGATGGTGAGATATATATATTCAACATAATTTTGAAACATTTCAAAAGACTGTTGCAACCAATAAAAAAGTAGCTTATTCATACTGTAAAGATATTAAAATATGCTTATAGTTTTTATTTCATTGCCTGCCACAAACTCAGGTAGCGTGACCAAAAAGGAGGAGCTCTTGGGAGACCAAGTAGAATCTGTTGATCAATAGATGACAAGGTGAAGGAATCTCCCTGGCATTATGGACACTCACTGGAGGATTGATACTTTGAACACACTTAAGAACATAGCAGGTTGTTGAAATAGTCTAGCAGTCTGCCTCTCAGAAGTTGTGAAAGCTGGGTTTTCTATATAGTACCAGGATATATCTCAATAGTCTTTGTATCATTTTATACTGATCGTGTTTCTTCTCTGTTTAATCATCTTTATTATGCACTTTCTGAGTCACCTTTTTCTAGCAGGAACCATAGAAAGCTGTCTTCCAGACTATTCAAGTGTATTTGTTATCAGGAACAAGTTATCAACGATAGCTTTAAAAGCTTTAGAAGACATGCAAAGAATGCACTGCCCAATTCAGTTGAAGAGTCCAGATTTTTTTTTTATTTCTCATTTTTCATTCAACCATGGTTTTCAACCAACAGTGCAGCCTTTTAACAATGGGCTTACATTGTCTGTGGTCAGCCCTCTAGACAAAGTAGCTTACATTTGTGTATTACATCTTTTAACCATTATAACCATTTATCGAGCATACTGTGCCCATTAAGGGACAAATGGCGGTTACATAATTATTTACAAGACATGTTTGTAAATTTCTTTTGCATAACAAATCAGTGCTGCTTGCCATTATGCAAATTGTTTAATTACCTGCTGTTTTGTTAAGTGAATTTGACATTAAATGGAGCCTACCTTATAACATAAGTAATAGCACATTACGAGGCCAGAGCTAATAATTGCAAAACCCTTTAGAATTATGCATCCAAGTACATTAAACAGGGCAGCAGTATAGACTTGTAGGTCAAGGATAACTCAGTTAAAAAAAAAGGAAATCATTGCTAAAATGGAATGGTAATACCTGTTGTCATGCAGTTTGCATTTTAATACCCATGTGTATAATTATTATGTATTCTTCCTTTCTAGTCAATGGTGCTGCTGCTCCACAGCCAACGCCAGTACATCTTTGAATACGATTTATTGGATCATTTGTCTGCCATAACAATGCCAAGTGTTGCCCGGCACACAATGCAGACCATTCGCTCAATTGGATATTACCGAAATATTTATAATCCTCCTGAAAGTAATGCCTCTGTCACTGTGGACTACAGTGAAGATGGGCAGCTGCTGAAAGTAGCACACCTGGGAACAGGGAGGCGAATCCTATACAAATATAGGAGGGAGACAAAGCTCTCGGAAATCTTGTATGACAGCACCCGGGTCAGCTTTACCTATGACGAGACAGCGGGAGTGCTTAAAACAGTGAACTTACAAAGTGAAGGTTTTATTTGCACTATTAGGTACAGGCAAATCGGCCCATTCATCGACAGGCAGATTTTTCGGTTCAGTGAGGACGGGATGGTAAATGCTCGCTTTGACTACACCTACGACAACAGCTTTCGCGTGACCAGTATGCAGGGTGTAATTAACGAAACACCCTTGCCTATCGACCTCTACCAGTTTGACGACATCTCTGGGAAAGTTGAGCAGTTTGGCAAGTTCGGGGTAATCTACTATGACATCAACCAAATCATTTCGACCGCTGTCATGACGTACACTAAGCACTTTGACATCCACGGTCGCATTAAAGAAATACAGTACGAAATATTCAGGTCACTGATGTACTGGATAACCATTCAATATGACAACATGGGTCGAGTCACAAAGCGAGAGATCAAAATTGGGCCATTTGCCAACACCACCAAGTATGGTTATGAATATGATGTGGATGGTCAACTTCAGACAGTCTACTTGAATGAGAAGATCATGTGGCGGTACAATTATGACCTGAATGGCAACCTACACTTGCTCAATCCTAGTAACAGCGCCCGTCTTACCCCCCTCCGCTATGATTTAAGAGACAGGATCACACGACTGGGTGATGTGCAATATCGGCTGGATGAAGACGGTTTCCTTCGCCAAAGAGGAGCTGAGATCTTTGAGTATAACTCCAAGGGCCTCCTAATTCGGGTCTACAGCAAAGGCAACGGCTGGACAGTCCAGTATCGCTATGATGGCCTTGGGAGGAGAGTTTCTACCAGAACTAGCCTGGGTCAGCATCTCCAATTCTTCTATGCTGACCTCAACTACCTAACCAGGATAACTCACGTCTATAACCACTCCAGCTCTGAGATCACATCTTTCTACTATGACCTCCAGGGTCACCTTTTTGCTATGGAAATCAGCAGTGGGGAAGAGTTCTACATCGCTTGTGACAACACAGGCACGCCATTGGCTGTGTTCAGCAGTAATGGTCTGATGATAAAGCAGATTCAATACACCGCTTATGGGGAGATCTACTTTGATTCTAACCCTGACTTCCAGCTGGTAATAGGTTTTCACGGTGGTCTTTATGACCCCTTAACTAAGCTGATCCACTTTGGAGAACGAGATTATGACATTCTGGCAGGACGCTGGACTATCCCTGATATCACTGTCTGGAAGAAAGTGGGGAAGGATCCTGCTCCCTTTAACCTCTACATGTTTCGAAACAACAACCCTGTCAGCAAAGTGCAAGATGTAAAAGAATATGTCACAGGTAAGAAATGTGGGACTTCATACTGTAGGTTGATTTAAAGCCAAGGAATAGTTTATGGCTTTCTTGAAGTACTGTACTGAAATTGGGTACTACCTTTGAAGAACTATGTGTAGAAACAAACCCTATTTTATTGCATGGCTCAAATTTTACTTAAATATAATTATTAAGTTTTTGTAATTTACAACATAGCTCGTATGTTCTGCAGGTTTAGTGTTACGATATTTATGTTTTCTCTCTAAATACCTCCATATCCAAGTAAGTTTTGTTCTGAGTAACATAAAATCATTAGTAGCCGTGTATTACAATTTCTATTTGCATATGATATACCAATACACATTGTCCATAAAGTGGATGGATGATTACATCATTTATTTAGACGAAGTGTTTGTATAAGAAAACGTATTTTGATGCTTAATAGCTTAATTAAATTGTGCCCTGAAGTGTAACATCATGTTTTGACAGTGGGAATTTAACCCCCATTTTATTGCTTGTTCATTTATCTTTATTGCAATTAGTAGTCTAATAACATAAAGCATTAGCATACCACTAAGTGCATTGCTATCCTATGCAATTACCCAGATGCTTATCATTTAATTTTATGACCCTGTGTTTCTAGTGTGTACATAGTTTGCTATGAATTCTCCTGTACTGTTCTTTCTGTTAGAATAACATTTTTAGTAGCTGACACATACAGCTGTTACCCAGCAAATATTAATCAGAATGCTGAATTACTTGTAATTTTCTCATCTTCTGTTCATCATAGATGTCAACAGCTGGCTGGTGACATTTGGTTTCCATCTGCACAATGCCATTCCTGGATTCCCTATCCCTAAATTTGATTTGACAGAACCTTCCTATGAGCTGCAGAAGAGTCAGCTGTGGGATGACTTACCGGTAAGCAGTCACAAAGGACTTTGTTGTTTTCATATAGTGCTTTTTGTCTGTAAAAGATAAGCGCTGAACCTGAAGAAAAGCGAGGGATTCTAAAGAAGGAACTTTTGATGCGGAACTGTGCTACCGAGTAGAGAAATACCCAGTTTTATACACATTTAGTAATGAGGCTCACATAACTGTCAGTGTGAGATGACGACTTTAATGTTAATGTTTTCAAATTTGTATGCATTTCCAGCATAAATGTGTTTTCATTATCAAGAAAACAGCAATGACTGACAAAACAAACAAACAAAAAAAAAACATTGATATTACAGGAATTATATTAGATAGGAATTTTATTTAACCTTTATTTAACCATGAAGTCACACTGTGATTCAAATTTTCTTTTTCAAGAGAGACCTGGCCAAGAAGATAACAATAAAATTAAAAAAATGTTAAGACTATATCAGAGGTAACTCATAGTAAGTGTTGTAGAAGATCCAGCAGAACTGCAGTATTACCAGTGAGTGAATTTGTGTGTATAGCTAAAGTTGTTTGGAAACATAAAGAAATAGAAATCACACAGGAGATGTTTTGGACAATTAATAAACATAGAAATAAAATAAATATATTTAATATTACACATACATTTCTGATATGAAGTACATACTAACCAGATGGACCCTTTACACTACATTTACTGGTGTTCTATAGCACATTTGCAAAACCAAAAAATATATTCAAAGTTTTTTTTTTTTTTTTTTTTTTTTTTTTTTACAGTCAATATCTGGAGTCCAGCAGGAAGTAGTAAGACAAGCAAGAGCCTTCCTGGATTTTGGAAAGATGCCAGAGATTCAAATTAGCAGGCGCAAATCCAGCGGAGAGAAGTCGTGGCTTTGGTTTGCAACAGTCAAATCTCTCATAGGGAAAGGGGTTATGTTGGCTGTCAATCAGGGGAGAGTGGTGACCAACGTGCTTAACATTGCCAATGAGGACTGCATAAAAGTTGCAGCCGTCCTGAACAACGCCTTTTATCTGGAGAACTTGCACTTCACCATCGAGGGAAAAGACACTCACTATTTTATCAAAGCCAGCTCACCAGAAATTGATCTTGGCACTCTTAGGCTGACAAGTGGACGCAAAGCTCTGGAGAATGGCATTAATGTCACAGTCTCTCAATCCACCACAGTGGTGAATGGCAGAACTCGCAGGTTTGCAGATGTAGAAATGCAGTACGGGGCCTTAGTACTACACGTGCGATACGGAATGACCCTGGACGAGGAGAAAGCGCGCATATTAGAGCAGGCCAGGCAACGAGCCCTCTCCAGCGCATGGGCAAGGGAGCAGCAAAGAGTGCGCGATGGTGAGGAAGGTGCCAGACCGTGGACAGAAGGGGAGAAACGACAGCTGCTAAGTGCTGGAAAAGTACAAGGTTATGATGGGTACTATGTACTGTCTGTAGAGCAATACCCAGAGTTAGCAGACAGTGCTAACAACATACAATTTCTAAGGCAAAGTGAAATAGGAAAGAGGTAACAAACTGTTCATTGTCAGTTGCCAAAGAGACTGCCTATGGCTGTTTCCCGCTAGGGTGACAGAGCTAAGTGTTGCTGCACATAGCTACAACAGAGTAATTGTAGGAACATAACTACTACTTAGGCCTTAATAAGGCCGTGACACAGATTTATTTATGTTGCACAGCCTCGATGGACTCTGCAAGAGAAGGAGCCAAGGAGAAGAGTGGTAGTTAATAAAAGCAAGAACTTTTTATAAAATGACCTTAAAGGTGATCTGTTTAAAAAAAAAAAAAATGTGTTTACATATGCATATCACTGCACTCAGCTGGACTAATATGTGTAAAGGCCTATTGGTTTTCTTACTAGGCAATGTCTATAACCATGTTTGTTTTAATTCTAAATGGTTGACCTTTGCTTTAAAAAAAAAAAAAAAAAAAAAGTAGTCTCGCTCTTAATAGGAACTGATGTATCTCGATTAGACGCAAAACCTGGGAAAATTCTGCTGTTAATAAATCAAATTGCTTCTACTGTGCTGCTTTATAAAAGGACACTGCTGCCAGTGAAATGCTACAGATATCAAATGTATCATTGGTTTTATAACGGTATCATGGTTTGCCTTTAAGAAGAGAAAACTAAGACAATAACTGACAAAAAAATCATGTCATACAAAGCAAAAAGGAAAACCCAAACTTTTGTAAATTATGTGAGACAAGTTGTTTATGTTTTTTTTTATATATATAAATTCCAATTAACTGTTCATCAATTATTAGTCTCAGAGGAGTTCATTTAAGTAAAGTGTTTATACATAAAAAAATAAAATCTTAAAAATATGTGGATTTTATTTGTCACATTTGTGGTTGATTACACCTTGCACATTATTGGGTTATGGTCTATTATGTATTTATTTACATTGTATTAACAGTACTGTCATATGAACCAAATCAACATCAGTAATTAAAAGCAAGAGTTTATAGTATTTTTTTTTTTCTGTCACATGTATCTGTTTTGCCTGCCTCATAACTTGTAATTTAAAGTGTACTAACCAAGGTTTGAATTCCAACTGTTAACACCATTATAAAATAGGGACATTAGGTAGGTGTTGCAAAGACTATAAATTACTGATGAAGCTGTGTCTGATCATAAGACAGCAGTATTGATTTTGCTAAGACAAATGGGATGGTCATGATTCCCATATACCAGATGTGCCCGACCAGTGTCCATGAGCAAATCCCAGGCTCACAAAATATCCCCAAACTCCCCTGTTCAGCTCACCTGATGAAGGCACAGCCTCATGAGTCATACAGTCAGAGGAAGTGCAGGTTCGATTGTGGCTGGGGACAGTGGTATACATTGGTTTGTTATATACGGTCTTGTTATGTACAGGAGAAATGTTTGTTATATCAGGTTGTTCGCTATAATAGGGTTTGGCAATTTACTGTATCAGAAGAAATGCCCAAATTGAATTAAACATCTTTGTACAGTCTACAGTAGTTCTTTCAAGCCAACTTCACACTGATCAACATTTAACCCTTTGTGGTCCATTTATTCAGCGCCTGTCAGGCACGTCAGGTCCAAGTTATTTTCACACACGCTGTTTATTTTACATACGCTGTTTAAATCCACCCCCCACCCCCCCCCCCCCCCCCCCCCAAGTAAAACCGGTTTAAAAGGGCATTGCAATGCTAAGCGACATCAGTACTGCACTTCCAGCCAAGCCCCACCCCGTGTTCGCTGTATTTTTCACATACCTCTTTATAGACGTGCATACTGATGAATCCTCTCCTGATCACTCGTTTTATCAACAAAGTCCTCAATAATGCGATCCGAGTCATTATTTTATTACTATAACATCTCAAAAAGCTCTGCAAATCTCTCTGATATTCTTTGGGCGCTGGATACGGAAGCAGCTACCTCCTTTGTTTATGTCTGCTTATCTATGTATGGTGCAACTGCTAGGGCTATTGCTCACACACACCCTTTTTTTCGGTTTCATTCGGCTATTGAATGGTTTTCTCGGCTTTTTCCAGAGAAAAACAACTAGAGATCTGTGCTTTCGATGATGTCTGACATTGGACCGCAAAGGGTTAAACTGTATATTTAAAAGAAAACAGTAAAGACATGAACAAAAATTAAAATATGTTAAAACTTCCTGCTGATTTGAACTCGGCTCTCGCCAAGATAAGCACCAACTAAGACGTAGCTTTACAGTAAACTAATGTGATCCATCTGCACCTCCATCCATTTGCTTTTCTTTCCATCTGATGATGTAGATATCCTTTTGCCTGGTCTTGATAGCTGAAGTGTAATGCTGGCTCCAGGGATCAGCTCATTTTGCCTCCCTTGCGCATCAGCACACACAACATCTGCGATGCTGGCTACGGGAATCAACCACAGTGCGGTCTCCCCAGCGCATCAGCATGACAACTGTTTGGATTTAACTAAGTAGGGTACATCTCTGGGATCTTCAAGTGGGCACCTTCCGACTAACCCACAACACCTCAAGAGGGCTCGACAGTGATTCTGGCGTCCCATCATCACCCCCCTCTGTCCCCCACTCAACTCAGCCCAGCTTACTTACCTGTGCTTTCTTTCTATTGTGCTTGAGATCCTCAGTTGCTGCTCCTTTCTGCTGCTTCAGATAAGTTCTTCACTGTGCGATGCAACTCTTGGCCACTGAACCCAACATCTCTGAGAAACCGGGTTGTAGTGTGTGCCACAAATCCTTGACAGCCCACCTCCACTTTGTAAACCCGGACTCTCCATCCTCGCTGTTCCGCTTCAGCAGCTAGTTGAGCATACCGAAGTTTCTTCCTCTCATACACCTCATCCACAGCATCCTCCCATGGCACTGTTAACCCTACCAGATGAACAAGGCGTGTTGATCCAGACCACAAGACAATGTCTGGTCGAAGGTCAGTGGTGGCAATCTCAGGTGGAAAAATAAGCCGCTGACCAACATCTGCCAGCATTTTCCAGTCTCTAGTAGCTTCCAGTCGTCCTGGGAGTGGCTTGGTTTTAATACCTTTTCTTGGTGGTTGCTCTCCTGGATGGAGGAATATTGTCTTTTGTATGTAATGCTTTGATGGAACTGGTGGAAACTTATTGGTCAGGTTACGCTTGTCTTCCAATGCTAAGGTCAAACATTGCAGCACCTAGTCATGGAGCCAAGTAAACAGTCCTTGGCTAAGACCCACCTTAATGTTGCAGGTGTTGAACATAAAGGACATGAGGGATCCTCACCCACCCTACTACACCAAACCTCCTGTAGTAAACAACTAGAAATAGCATAGGACGCCTAATCGTATCCTGCTGTGTTCCATTGTCCATAGGTTTTTCCAGCCGATCTTGCGTTGTTCCACACTTTCCCATCTCATCTGTTCCACCTGCTTAGCCTGGGAAACTGCCTTTACACACCTCATCCTCTCCTCCTGCTTTTGCACCTCATTGACTACCAGCTTCCTCCGTTGAACTGGGGTTGCCTTGTGCCATGTAGGAGGAGCTGAACTGAGACCAAGCCCCCCCCCTCCCTCCCCTCCCTCCCCTCCATGCTGAACTTGCCCCATAATATCACCGATTCCAAGGGCAGTTTTAGCATCTTCCATGGCTTTCTTTGCCACCCACTTTCTTCCAGTATTCAACACAGCCACTTCCCTTACGCATTTGTCGTGTGAATTTACTAATGTAATTTCCAGTTGGACCTTGGCGCACCTAAACTCCTTGGTTAGAGCAGAGACTGGTAGCTGCAGTATTCCTTTATCATAAAGTCCCACTCTGCTGAGGCAGCGTGGAACTCCCAACCATTTGCTGACATATGAACTGATTAAAGCTTCCAGCTTCTCAACTGTTGTCAAGGAAACCTCGTACACAGTCAGTGGCCATAGCAGCCTTGGCAGTAGACCAAACTGAAAGCACCAGAGTTTCAGTTTGCCCAGTAAAGCGCTGCTGTCTATGCTCTTCAACCCTTCCACTGTTTGTTGTCTAACTTCTTTCACATGAACTGTATCCTTTAGATCCCTGTCGTACCATCTCCCAAGAATTTTCACTGGCTTCTCAGACTCAGTTGGTATTGCGTCACCATTAATGTAGAACATTTTTTATCTACTACTTTACCTTTAATTATACAGATGCTCCTTGATTTAGTGGGCTAGAATTGCATTTGTGCCCAGTCAATGTTATTAGTTAATTTGCCCAATAACCGATTAGTGCAGGCTACTGTTGTAGTCATTGTTGTTATGTCATCCATGTATGCTTGAATTGGTGGTAGTCACATTCCAGAAGCCAAGCACTCTCCTCCCACTACCAATTTTGATACCCTTACTTCCATTGTCATGGTAAAAGCAAGTAGAGAAATGGTGCATCCTGTCATTGTTCCAACTTCTAGGCATTGCCATTTAGTGCTGAAATCTAAAGTTGAAAAACTAAATTGCAAATCTCCAATTGGTGATATGGCAACAGGACCATCATAGCCTTGTTTTTCCGAAAACTGTCTGGTAAGCAAAACCATCTATTTTCATCAAAATATTAAAATATGTTTTCATATTTTGAGTACAGTAAGCAGGCAGATGTGGTTTTCTGCTTTCTTTGCAAACACTTTTTTTCAAAAGCATTCGCTTTCACTGAAAATGCAGTGAATGACATTCATAATCTGGCACCACAAATAGTGTTCTGAAAGGTGACATTTGTTCAAACAGTCGAAGGAAGTATTCTGACTGCAGCGTCACATGCAGTTATCAAATTCTCACAAAATGGTGGTGCGTTAAAACAGACAGTATGTTACAAAAATATTTTTTGTTCAGTGTCAGTCACTACTGAGGTAGTTTTACCTGGATAGATTTTGTAAAACTGATTGTACTAATAGGGTTAATTTTCATTGAAAAAAACAGCTGCTTGGATTGTTAAAAAAGGGAGTTCATTATAGTGGAGTTAGACTGTATATACATATTTTGGTACAAAGCTGTTAGTGATCTGTAGAAAACAGTGCCAAGGAATTTGGTAATTTTGCAAAAGAATGGGAACCACGTACACACACACACACACACACACACAGTACAGATACACACATACAGTGCTTGCAAAAGTATTCAGACCCCTGACACTTAAACTCAAAATCAGTTATTGTAAGGTGACATTGGTTTTATGTTGGGAAATATTGTTAAGAAAAATAAAAAACTGAAATATCTTGCTTGCATAAGTATTCAACCCCCACACATTAATATTTGGTAGAGCCACATTTTGCTGCAGTAACATCTTTAAGTCTTTTGGGGTAAGTATGTATCAGCTTTGCACACAGTGTCGGAGTGATTTTGGCCCATTCTTCTTGGCAGATTTGCTCCAGGTTGTTCAGGTCGGTTGGACGACGCTTGTGGACCGCAATTTTCAAAGACTGCCACAGATTCTTAATGGGATTGAGATCAGGACTTTGACTGGGCCACTGTAGGACATTCACCTGAATGGATACATTGGTCAACCCAGCCATTGCACTGAGGAACAAGCCAGTTGCATGGACACCCACTATCATAGCATACATACAAACATCTATATATACATTACAGCCTTTATAACTAGCCCTCCACCCTTTCACAACAGGTATTATTCTCAATATCATGCAGAGGCGCTGGAACTAGGGGTGCGGTAGGGGTTACAGTTTTGTTCAATGGCTTTCACCATCCACACTTTAAAAAGTGTTCCAGTGCTGCTGGTTGGAAGTTATTATGAACAAATGAATGAATCTGACAGAAAATTAAACTGTATGGGATGTGCCAAATACATTTCAGAACAAAACTGTAAAAAACAGAAGCCTGTAGCACAGGTCGACAATGACTTTTCCTTATTTACTGAATAAAAAGGTTGTTCAAACAGCCTATATTACACGGTAATATATAGAAGGGCAACCAAAGTTTTGTTTTCATCCTCAATAATCGACGAACATTAATATATTGTTGTGTAGTCAAATGCGTTACAGTTTACTGCATGCAAAATTGTCAATGTTTCCTTGTTTTTTTGTTGATCAGATGGGTTTTGACTTGTTTCATTAAAGAAAATGCTCTTTTCTCAAGGGCAGAGAAATTGCCAATGTTTTGTCATTCAAGTAAGTTCAGGTGTTACATACATATAGTATAATTCTTTACCCTATAGAATTATTTACCCTCCACGCCAACACTGCTGCAATTTTTCAACGATTGCCTGACGTGAATGCTTGATATTTCTAAACAATATTTACATGTAGTACAATGAAAATGTGTATTAAAAGAAAAAATTAAGTTGTACAAGGTTACTTTAGTCAAGGGTTTTGTGCATTGAGCAACCCTGGAGGCTGAATGTACTGTATATCTAGACAATCAGTGGTGTTAAATGTGCTATTTTATTCTGCCACAAAATAAGTTTTACCTTGTTTACAATATTTGTTGCAAGCTACAGCAGAACTCAATGGAGAACACAACCAGGCTCAGGCACAGAAAAATCGCGTGTGCACGTCCAGCAATCTTTTACAACTGCATCTGCATGAGCATGGAATAATGGGGAGGGATACAAAATTCTATGGGGTAATGGTACAGAAATATGCATAACACCCACGAGAACAATTTGATTTTGAGATACATGTCTCGGTTTGAATGTCAGTGAGTGAAGTTTTTTCCAGTCAAACCTGTATATGTTAAAAAATAAGATAATAATAAAAAAAAATCACCGGTAAGTTACTCACCCGAGTTTTAATAAAACAAAGGTTGTTTATGATGAACGTTTTCACCTCTCTAACCCATCCACAGATAAACTGGTTGTATAATTCCAGTCCTGTAGCATCTCAAATCTTCGAGGGTGTATGGGCTAGGTGTAATGACTAAGGTTTACAATTTTAGAAAAGCAAACTATGAAGGTATGAAACAGAGACTAACAGAAGTAGACTGGAGTAAAATAGAGAAAACACCCACAGAAGAAGGATGGTTGTTCTTCAAAAATGTAGTACTAGAGGCGCAAAACAATTACATCCCTAAAGTAGACAAATCTAAATGTAAAACTAAATTGCCAAAATGGTTTAATAGATCAATTAAAAAAAATATTCAGCGAAAAAAGGCACTTTATAGAGCATTAAAAAAGGACCAAAAAGAAAGTACACAGAAAGAGTACACGGAACTGCAAACACAAGTCAAAAAGGAAGTTAGAAAGGCCAAGAGAGAAATAGAAATGAACATTGCTAAGGGAGCTAAAACCAATTCCAAAATGTTTTTCCAATATTACAACAGCAAGAGAACATTCAAAGAGGAGATTAAATGTTTAAGAGATACAAATGGCAAAATCGTAGATGAAGAAAAAAAATAGCAAATATATTAAATGATTACTTTTCACAAGTTTTTACAAAGGAGGATACTGACAACATGCCCCACATGTCATCCAGTTCCTATCCAGTTTTAAATAACTTTAGCATAACTGAGGCAGAAGTGTTAAAGGGACTAGGAGCTCTTAAAATAAACAAATCCCCTGGGCCGGATGAGATCCTCCCAGTAGTACTCAAAGAAATGAAAGAAGTAATTTACAAACCGCTAACCAAGATCATGCAGCAGTCTCTTGACACAGGGGTGGTACCGACAGACTGGAAAATTGCAAACGTAATACCGATCCACAAAAAGGGAAACAAAACTGAACCAGGTAACTACAGACCAGTAAGCCTGACTTCTATTATATGCAAACTTATGGAAACTATAATAAGATCCAAAATGGAAAATTACCTATATGGTAACAGTATCCTGGGAGACAGTCAACATGGTTTTAGGAAAGGGAGATCGTGTCTAACTAATTTGCTTGATTTTTTTGAGGATGCAACATCGATAATGGATAATTGCAAAGCATATGACATGGTTTATTTAGATTTCCAGAAAGCTTTTGACAAAGTCCCGCACAAAAGATTAATTCTCAAACTGAACGCAGTTGGGATTCAAGGAAACAACATGTACATGGATTAGGGAGTGGTTAACATGTAGAAAACAGAAAGTACTGATTAGAGGAAAAACCTCAGAATGGAGTGTGGTAACCAGTGGTGTACCACAGGGATCAGTATTAGGTCCTCTGCTATTCCTAATCTACATTAATGATTTAGATTCTGGTATAGTAAGCAAACTTGTTAAATTTGCAGACGACACAAAAGTAGGCCTATTTAAATGCCTAAAAGGCAAACGTCACCTCCAGCCGTCATTTACGACGGCTGGAGAAAAAAATACAAATTAGCATCCTCTTAATAGAGGATGCTAAATAGTTAGGCATTTAACTAATACAACGAAAACCGGTCAAAAAGTCTGCAAATTAAATGTTCAAAACAAAAGGGGAGGTGGTACAGAGCACGCCCCCTAGAGTCCACTGGTCGACAAAGGATGCCATGTCGCCAGCAGACTCCGCGTGGGCGTGCTCTAAATTAATCCGGGAACGGAGGAGGGCCCTGAACATGGCCCCGCAGTCAAAGAGACCTTCCCCGCTCATCTTCCGCTTCCTGGTCTTGTAAATGGCCAGTTTAGCAAGAGCCAGGAGCAGATTGACGAGGAGGTCTCTCTTTTTGCTGGAGCCACGAACAGGGTGCCCGAAGATGAGGAGGGTGGGTGAAAAGTGCAGCCAGAACTGCAGCAAGAGGTTCTTCAGCAGCAGGAAGAACGGCTGCAGCCTGGCGCATAAAAAATAAATATGAGCCACCGACTCGGACTGACCGCAGAAAGGGCATGCGGCGTCCGAGTCGGTAAAGTGACGCAGGATCTCTCCTGACGCGAGCGCTCCGTGCAGGACCCTCCAGCCCAGGTCCCCAGCTCCCCTGGAGACCAGCGGGGAGTACAGGGCCTCCCACTGGGGACCGACGCCCTCCGGCGGTCGGAGGGTCTCCCGCCAAGCGGTGTCTCGGCGGGAGACGAGGGCGGGGAAATGGAGGGTGTGGAGCGTCATCGCGTACAGGGTCCTCCTCGACGCCGATGGCAAGGGGGTCGAGGAGAACTGCGAGATCCTGCTCAGGTTGTTCTCGAGGGGGGGCCGAGGGGGGGCTCGGGCCTTGGGTTCGATCAGCAGGACCGGAGAGCCGGGGGTCGGGGGGGTGGGGGTAGATGGCTCGCCGGTCCTGAGAACTCCCTCGAGATACCTGACAGAGTCTGGGTGCAACGCTGCTTTGCACTCCCGGATCGCTCGGCCGGCCGTCCGGACGGACACCCGAGCCGCCCTGGCGACGAGCGCCTCGGGCGTCAGCCACGCCGAGCGTTCGCGATCCAGGAGATCCCAGACTCTGGTCACCTTGGCCGAGATCAGCGCGCGCCGCACCGAGGGGGACTCCAACGCCTGCGCACCTAGGTGGGGGTTGTGCAGCAGGGGCTCCAGAAGGAGTCCTTGGCCCTCGGTCGGAACGGCGTCTCGGCCGACGTTGAACATGCTCCGGGTCCTGAGCAGGTCCTGGTAGAAGACCGGCAGCTCGGGGAGACGGATTCCCCGCAGGTCGATCCAGAAGAGCTGCCGGTCGTAGCCCAGGTCGTGCAGCTGGCGCAAAAGGAGGGACGCCAGCGTGCACCACTGCGGGGCCGGGTCTGCGTACAGGTATCTCTGCAGGGTCTGGAGGCGGAAGGTGTGCACCTGGCTCCTGATGCACACCAACCCTTGCCCCCCCTCGGCGAGAGGGAGGCTCAGAACCGCCGCAGAGACCCAGTGCTTTCCGGCCCAGAAGAAGTCCGTCAGCTTCCTCTGGACCCTGGCCACAAACTCAGGGGGCGGGCTCAGGACGGTGAGTCGATGCCAAAGCATCGACGCCACCAGTTGGTTAATGACCAGAGCCCTTCCCCTGAAGGAAAGCAGTTTGAGCAGACCCGACCACGACCTCAGTCGCGCAGCCACCTTGTCCTCCAACTCCGTCCAGTTGGCGGCGACCGAGGCCTCCGCGGGGCTCAGGTGGACTCCCAGGTATTTGAAGCTGTCCGCGCTCCACTGGAACTGCTGGAGCGCGGCAGGGAGGGAGTCCGCCCGCCAGGGACCCACCAGTAACCCGGAGCATTTGGTCCAGTTGATCCTGGCAGAGGACGCGGCAGAGTAGACGCTCTGGCAGCTCCGCATCCTCTCCAGATCGGCCGGATCCGAGGCCACCAGGAGCACGTCGTCGGCGTAAGCCGACAGGACCACCCTCGTGTCCGGCGCGCCGAGCGCCAACCCCGTGAGCCTCCCGCGAAGGAGGCAGAGGAAGGGCTCGATGCACAGCGCGTACAGTTGTCCGGACAGAGGGCAGCCCTGACGTACTCCTCTCCTGAAAGCGAGGGGCGCGGTCAGGGACCAGTTGACTTTGATCAAGCACTCGGCAGAGGCGTACAGCATCCGGAACAGGCCCACGAAGCGCGGCCCGAATCCGAATGCTCGCAGGGTTCCGAAGAGATATTCGTGATCCACCCGGTCGAACGCCTTCTCCTGATCCAGGGAGAGGAAGGCGACCGACCGACCGGTCCTCCTGCAGTAGTGCAGGAGGTCCCGAACCAGGAAGATGTTGTCGAAAATCGTCCGGTTCGGGACCGTGTAGGACTGGTCGGGGTGGATCACGTCTGCCAGCACGGACTTGAGCCTCAGGGAGGCGGCCTTGGCCACGATTTTGTAGTCCGTGCATAGCAGCGAGACCGGGCGCCAGTTCTTGAGGCTGCGCAGATCCCCTTTCTTGGGCAGGAGCGTGATAACAGCCCGCCTCATCGAAAGGGGCATCTCCCCGGTCTCGTAGGCTTCCGCCAGGACCCGCGCAAAGGCGGGCCCCAGCAAGTCCCAAAACTTCTTGTAGAACTCCACGGTCAGCCCGTCGATGCCCGGCGATTTGTTGTAGGGCATCTGACTGAGGGCATCGGTGAGCTCGGCCAGGGTCAGGTGGCCCTCGAACTCGTCCCGCACGCCCTCGCCGACCGTGGGAAGCCCGTCCCACAGAACCCTGCACGCGTCGGAGTCGACGGGATCCGGAGAGAAGAGGGCAGAGTAGAAGGCCCTGGCCCTCTCGTTCACGCTCTCCGGATCCGTCAGAAGGGAGCCGTCCTCCGCCAGGAGGCAGGTGATGTTTTTACGGTCTCCCTTCTTTTTCTCCAACGCGTAGAAGAAGTGTGTGCTGCGGTCCATCTCCCGAAGGAACTGGACCCGCGAGCGCACAAACGCCCCCCGGGACCGCTGGAGCCGCAGGTCCCGCAGGGTGCTCTTCTTCTCCTCGTACGCGCTCTGCTCGAGTTGGTCCCCGCGAGCCAGGCGGCTCTCCAGACCGAGCAGCTCCCTTTCCAGCCGCTCGATCCGCGAGTCCCTCCGCCTGCTCGCGCCCCTCGTGTACTCCTGACAGAGGATCTTGATCTGCGCTTTCCCCACGTCCCACCACTGACGCCACGTGGGGAAGCGAGATCGCCTGCCGTGCCAGACCGTCCAAAAGTCCCGGAAAGACCGCTCAAAGCGCTCGTCCTCCAACAGGCTGTTGTTGAAGTGCCAGTAGGCAGCGGCGTGCCTAGCTGGCGCCACGGCCACCGTCACGACCACCAGGTTGTGGTCCGTGAACGGCGCCGGCCTGATGTCGGAGGAGCGAACGCAGTGAGCGTGGTTCCGCGAGACGTAGAACCTGTCGATCCGGGACTGGGACACCCGCCCCTCCCTCACCCGGGTGTAGGTGAAGGCCGAGGCGTCCGGGTGTTGCCACCGCCAGATGTCCACCAGAGAGAGCCGAGCGATCAGCTCTCTCAGGGCCGCCGACGAGAGCGGGTAGGGTTCCCGCCCCACCCGGTCCGCGGCCTCGAGGGTGCAGTTGAAGTCCCCCCCGAGGACCACGAGCTCGTCGGCGCCGATGGTGTTCAGGTGGGCGGACATCTGGCGGAAGAATTGAACCCTCGCCGGACCCGTGGACGGAGCGTACACGTTCAAGAGGTGAACGGTAGCGTCCCCGTCCCGGATCCGGTGGTGTAAGAGACGGCCCGGCACGACGTTGACCACATCGAGTACCGTGGGAACGAAGGATCCGGAGAAGAGCGTCGCCACCCCACAATATGACTCTGTGAGGTGGCTGAACGACACTCTCCCCCCCACTCTAGCAGCCAGTTGGCCTCGTCCTGCGGTGTCAAGTGGGTTTCCTGCAGGAAGCACACAGAGTAACCTCCCTTTTTCAGGTAGGAGATTACCTGGGCCCTGCGGAAATGGTCCTTGCACCCGTTAACATTGACGGTACTGATGGCATACATGGTCCTCTGTCAGGAGCGGCTGGCGACACTCACGGGAGACCCTGAGATCTCCCGAAGTTCACCAGCTGGTCGTGCAGCTTTCGGGCACGAATGTGCACGCACGTGCCCGAAGTCTTGCTGGCGTGGCCGGCCCTGAGGAAGGATCTCACAGAGTTTAGGACTCTCTCGAAATCCCCCCATTTGTCCAGGGCCAGCTGAACCTTATCCCTGCGGTGGGTGGTGGCCTCCAAGAAGTCCAGGAGCTCCGCCGCAGGGATGTTCGGAGAAGAGGCGGACAGAGCCTCCGAGCCCGCGCCGCACGTGGACTTCGACTCCTCCTCCCTCTCCTCCGGTTCTCCACCGCCCCCCTCGCGGTGAAGAAGCACAACGCACTCACGTTGGTGAGTGAGCGCGTTGCGTCTTATTTTGATTTTCACCGAGTCTCCCGGCGTCCCACCCCCGGGGGACGGCGCGGGAGACATCGGCGGAGGGACCCTCGCGGGCGTCGTCTGCACCCTGGATTTAGGGGGCGCAGACGGGCGCTCGACGCGCGCCGCCGAACCCGACGGCTTGGGTCCCTCTTTCGGGGGCCGAGGCACGGTCTCAGGCCCGTCCCCGACCCTCGGAGGGAGGGGATCTACCCTCTCGGGTTCTTCCCCGCCCTCGGCCGCGGCCACCGGCTCTTTCGGGGGCTCCTCCTGCGCCCCCTCGGTGACCGCGACGGAGACCGGCCCCTCGGCGGTGGGTCGGGGACCGGTCTCGCGGCTCCTTTGCGCTTCCGGGAGGGGATCTACCTCGAGGGCGGCGTCTTCTGCCCTCTCCGGTTCTTCCCCTCCTTTCCGCGCTCCGGCAGCCGACACGAGCGCGGGCTCCTCGGAGCCCGCCTCTGCCTCGGCGGGTGTTTCAACGCCCCCCTCCGCGGCGGTGCGAGAGCCGGAGCTCTCGTCCCCGCAAGAGAGGGACGCCCGAGGCAGTTTTAATTCTTTCTCTGGGAGGGGCGTTTCCTCGCCCCCCTCCGGCCCCTCGGCGGGGGTCTCTTTCGCGGGCTCCCCGGGGCCCGTTTCCGCCTCGGGGCCCGAGTCCATCTCCTCGCCGGAGACGGCAGGACGAGGCGGGTCTTTCTCTGGGAGGGGCGTTTCCTCGCCCCCCTCCGGCCCCTCGGCGGGGGTCTCCAGGATGGGCTCCTTGGGAGCCGGCTCGGCCACGGGGGCCGAGACCGCCTCCACGCCAGAGAGAGGGACCCGGGGCGGATCTTTCTCCGGGGGGGGTGGTTCTTCACCCCCCTCCGGCTCCTCGGCTGGGGTCTCCCGCATTTCCGTGGAGCCCGCTTCTGCCTCGGGGGTTGGTTCAGCCGCCCCCTCTTCGGCAACACCGGGTTCTGGGCCCGTGTCGCGGTCAGAGGAGGACGGCGCCCGAGGCAGCCGCTCCGCGGGAGAACCCTCCTTCGCCCCCTCGGCGCTCCCCGCCGTGGCCGGCCCCTCGACGATGGAGTCGGGGCCGACGTCCGCGGTCTCTTGCGGCGCGGGGAGGGGAACCGCCTCGAGGACTTCTTCCGGTCTCTCGGCGGTGGCTTCCTCCATGGGCTCCGCTTCTTCGGCGGAGCCCCGGACCGCCTCGGCAGGTGGATGTTTCTCCCCCTCTTTGGCATGACGAGGGCCGAGGCCCCCGTTGCCGGTGGAGGGGGGACGCCGAGGCGGGCGTTTGGGTTTCGGGGGGCTTTCTTTCGTCCCCCCGGGGACCCTCGCCAAGAGACCGGTTTTAGTGCACTTGTGTGCACAGGTGGGGAAGAGGGCTTGTGCTTTCCTCTTCCCCCTTATGCCGCCAGAGAAGGTCCCCCGCCCCGTCGCGGCAGCGGGGAGCTCGCCTTCGGTGGCGTTTCTTTCCACCCGCTCGGGAAGGAGATGTTTTATTTTACGGGCGGCTTTGCCGCCCTGCCTCGCAGGGGGTTCCGGCGAGGGAGTCTCCTTTTCAGGAGCGCCCCCTGACCCGCCGCCAGACGACGAGGCGGCGGGTTTCGTCTCCCCCCGCTTGGCCTCCCCGGCGGACCCGGCCGCCGCCGCCTTCTTTTTGCTGCGGCCGGCGACCACGGTCCACCCGGCGGCTTTCTCCCCCGGCGCGCTTACGGTAGGCGCGGAGGGTCCGGCCGCCTCGGGGGCCTCCTCCCCCTTCCCCCCCTTTGATGTTACCGGGAGGGGGGCGGGTGTTGTCTTGCCCCCCTCCGCGGGCCTCTTTGAGGGCCCCGGGGGCGAGGTGGACTCGGAGGGGCGCGGTGCGGGCGCGGGTGGCTTTGCGCCCTGCTGGAGCTTGGGGCACCTCTTCTTCTGGTGCCCCAGCTCCTTGCAGTGGTAGCACCGCACCTCCTCCGATGAATAAAAAATGACATAATTGGTCCCCTCGAAGGGGACCACGAAGCTGCCCTCCGCCACGTCCTGACCCGCCAGCTGAATGATCACCTGGCGGCGGAATGATAAAATGTGGCGGAGGTGCTGGTCTTTGCAGCCTAGGGGGAGGGGGTGGATTGATGTCTTTATCTCCCCCAAGGCTTGCAAATGGGGCCTGAGCAGGTCGTCCTTCAAGAAAGGTGGCACGTTTGAAAGGACGACCCTAGTGCCCAGGCCCGCGAGCGGTTCGACGGGGATAAAAATCCCCGCCACCGCGAGACCCCTCTCGATTGCCGTGTTCGCGGCGGCCTCCGATTTTAGGAAAAATACGGCTTTCCCGTACATTTTAGAGGCCGCCACGATCGCCGATGGCCCCACCACCTTGGCCATGGCCTTGACAAAGCCCTCAATCGAGAGGGAGTCCTTCAGGAGGCACCTTACTCCGTGCCTCCTGGTAATGTTCTTAAAAGGTGCTGCAGCTTCCGCTGCAGCCACCTTTGCCCACTTTATCGGGGCTTCTTGAGCTTGCCCGCTCATTTTTAAATTTTTTATTTTTATTTATTTATTTAAACAAAAAAGAAAACAAAACAGACAGACTCACCCCTGCACTCCAATAGTGCAGGGGTGCGCAAAACAAAAATAGGAAAAAAGGACTACTAAAGGTTTTTTTTTTTTTTTTTTTATTTATTTTTTTATTTTTTTCAAAAAAAATGATTTTTTTTTTTTTTTTTTTTTTAAAACAAAACAACACACACATGCACCCCTGCGCTCCAATAGCACAGGGGCACAAACAAAAATGAAAAATCAAAAAAACAAACAAGAAAGGATTTTTTTTTTTTTTTTTTTTTTTTTATTAAACTTATCCTGTTTTATTCCACCCAAGGGTCTTTTATTGTGCTTAAATGAAAACAATCTAATAAATAATCAAAATAAATAAATCCAGTTAAAGGTTTTCTTTTTTTTAAAAAATAAAAACCTTCAACTAAAAAATATAATAAAAATAAGAAACAGGGCAGACAAAAGTGCCTGCCCTTCCCCTACTCTGCCCAAGGCAAGAGCAGGGGATTTTTAAAACAAAACGATTTTTAAAACAAAGTCAAAAACAGTTTTTTTAAAACAAAAATAATTTTAAAATAAACTAGATAATGTGCTCTTAATTATAAAATCAAAAAGCACCTAAAATAAAAGTAAGAAACCAAAGTTAAAATTGAAAGAAGGAAAAATAAAAATCAATCAAAAAGAAAAAAATCCAAAATGGCCGCCCCCCTGCACTTACAATGCAAGTGCAGGGAGACAAACAAACCAAAACAAACAAACACTTATTTCAAAGAAAAGAACCGTTCAAAAATTAAAATTCTTCAACCAAAAGGTGCACCACTACTTTAGATAAATGAATAGAAACAAAAATTTTCCAAAATAAAACTTTAAACAACTGTTTTTTAAACTTTCGCAAAAGGATAAGCAGGAGCTCCACTCGTGGGTGACCTGCTCCAAACGACACAAAAGTAGGGGGAGTGGCAAACACTGTTGTAGCAGCAAAGGTCATTCAAAATGATCTAGACAAGATTCAGAACTGGGCAGACACATGGCAAATGACATTTAATAGAGAAAAGTGTAAGGTACTGCACGCAGGAAATAAAAATGTACATTATAAATATCATATGGGAGATACTGAAATTGGAGAAGGAATCTATGAAAAAGACCTAGGAGTTTTTGTTGACTCAGAAATGTCTTCATCTAGACAATGTGGGGAAGCTATAAAAAAGGCTAACAAGATGCTCGGATACATTGTGAAAAGTGTTGAATTTAAATCAAGGGAAGTAATGTTAAAACTGTACAATGCACTAGTAAGACCTCATCTTGAATATTTGTGCAGTTCTGGTCACCTCGCTATAAAAAAGATATTGCTGCACTAGAAAGAGTGCAAAGAAGAGCGACCAGAATTATTCCGGGCTTAAAAGGCATGTCATATGCAGACAGGCTAAAAGAATTGAATCTGTTCAGTCTTGAACAAAGAAGACTACATGGCGACCTAATTCAAGCATTCAAAATTCTAAAAGGTATTGACAGTGTCGACCCAAGGGACTTTTTCAGCCTGAAGAAAGAAACAAGGACCAGGGGTCACAAATGGAGATTAGACAAAGGGGCATTCAGAACAGAAAATAGGAGGCACTTTTTTACACAGAGAATTGTGAGGGTCTGGAATCAACTCCCCAGTAATGTTGTTGAAGCTGACACCCTGGGATCCTTCAAGAAGCTGCATGATGAGATTCTGGGATCAATAAGCTACTAACAACCAAACGAGCAATGTGGGCCGAATGGCCTCCTCTCGTTTGTAAACTTTCTTATGTTCTTATGTTCTTACTAGTCATATACTTTGTTATGTCTGGAAAACAAACGCTTGGCAATAATTGCATTTCCTGGCTCTCTTTGCTCAGAAATAGCACACGGACCTTGCTTACCAATTATATGTATCTTTTCACTGTATATTTTCTTAGATGATCCATCTAATTTCCTAAAATAGTGAGAAAATGCTGCCGGTTCCGACATTGTTCAATAATGTGTATCGGTAAAATTCACAAGAGCCCACCAACATGGCAGCCGTCTCTGTTAAGAAGGGCTGCTGGGTGATTTATGACATCATCAAAAATGATCTATGCGTTAATCCGGCCCTGACTATATAGGGTTACAATGCAAGATAAGTATTTAACACTGCTATTAGGTTTCGCATCTATTTGACCCGACTCTAGTTTCCAATTAGCTTAAATGCTATTTTCATTTTCATTTTCTATATAATATTTTATGACTTTTCCTAAGTTGGGGTAATGAACTTATACACAGAAAACAGAACCTTTGAGTTGTTTATTTATTTTTTTAGAACAGGTCATGTATACAAATAAGATGTTTCGGGTCACTGTGACCCGTGGCATTTACCTATATAGATTTGTGTGCAAGAATAAAACTTCAATCTGTATTTTTATTATTATTAACTTGTATTATTATCTCTGGAAATGACTGCACCTATCTGGATATATTTATAAATACCTATATAATTTTTGTATTATATATATATTATATATATAAATATATAGATATTATATTTAATTAGTTAATTGTTGAAGGCTTGCATGCAGGTAAAAATTCCAAATTTAACATGATGTAAACCTAAATGAACATAAAGGAAGGGTATGTTTTAGTATTGTCTACTACCTACATTCTGAACATAACAGAAGGGTAAAATATAGTATTGTTTACAGTCAGTGCAAATAATACTACAAAAATACAATACGAACCATGAATTGGAAGGTAGTTTTAAACCTTCGAAGGTTTGGCAAGTTGCATTCACGCCCTGTATGGGTTTTTTTTGTTTGTTTTGTTTTTCTGTTAACAGAAACCGTTTGACAATGTGTGAATGCTATAAAGCACACATTAAATGTCGCTCACATGCAACGATCTTTTGATTTGTATAATGCATATTACGTAAAAAAGTTGCTGTATTAAAATCCGCTACCAAATGGTTATACGTAGCAGCTCCTTATGGTTCCGCTGCCTTGCATGGAGCAGGGTATAGTATCCAAAGCACTGAGGGGCTGTACCCATAGCAGTTGTAGTTCTTCAGTAAAATATGTACCGAATACCTAGTGTACAATAATATGTTTGAAACATACAAAATATACGCTAACACTAATAATTTTAATTTAAAAAACTGAGTTCCGTCTGCCCGCCCGTCCCCCCTCCCTCCTCCAGCTCTTGTTACCCAGAGGCAAACCTTTAATTACTTCGTTCGCCCCCTCGATAGCAAAGCGTTGTATAGTGTAAACTGTAATAAAAGAGATTTCTCGGAACTCCTCTACTGTGGGATTTATTTTGTTAAATGCCCAGACGACAAAAAAAAAAAAGAAAAAAAGTTGAATAGAAACTGTGCAAGCGACTCGTATCGTGGAGGCATAACCAATCTCTGGGTTCACTTGACAAGCGTAAATTCAAATTAATAAATAATAATAATAATAATAATAATAATAATATTTTTAGAAGAAGTAAAATGTGACTGATAAACTGCTTGGAACGGTGACTGTTAAGTAAAGCTTTGTTTTATCTAAGTCTGCTGCAGTTACAAACTTGTCAATATTGCAAGAAGCATATATTATTACGTACTATAAACAACATGTATTTTTATTTTTTTTTAACTATAAAAACACAATTAATGTTCTGTATAACGTATTTTAAATAACATGTGAATGTTTTATTCCCTTTATATGGATTACCTGTAAAACAGGATTTTCAATCAAATATCAACAAGTAGCTATGGTGACGTCACCAGTAAATTAAGCAAATTAGTATCATCGAAGGTTCAAACCATCCTTCTCTAATGTGTTCCAAACCTTCGAACGTCAAATTGTACAAATCATTGACGCCCTAATATGATATAGGATGCAACAAGTTAGGATTACAACGAGGTATATCTACAATTACATATTAGTATTGCAATAGTGGAAGGATAGTGCGTAGATCAGCTAAGTCCAGTCTATACTAAGTGTAGTCTAAATAGGGTTTACCCCAGTTCGGCTGCTAAACGCATTTTCTCCACCAGCCAACATAGAAAAGAAAACAGTAGCCCATCATAATTTATTATCTCATTATCCCATTGGTCTATTTTCTGGCAAGATTATTATTGTTTATTATTTCTGAAGTATATTTTATTCTAAGATGTATTAAAAAAAAAAAAAAAAAAAACTAATAATACACATTTTAACAATAAATAATTAAAGGAGCTTACAAGAAACTAATAACTTTAAGAGGTATATTAATTAAATCATATATATAATACACTGAAACTGACAACTTTTCAAAACCTTCAATCAATCTGCAATTGCATTTTCTGACTGCTGTACAATGCAGCCCCTGTAAAGCATGCTTCTGGGAACATTTTACTGGTATGCAGTTGAAAACAGTTGTTTCCATTTATAGGATAAACTGGAGTAGAGCCAGGTATACAAGTCAATATAAATTGCTCACCCACACAGACGTTTATGATGATAGTACCACCCCCTTCCTCTAGATTATTACCATTAAATAGCATTTTGTTAAACATAATTACTTAAATGTTTTGCCTCCCACTATTTACTATGGTAATGGCTTTATTGTTTTAATGTTTTATTGTGCATTTGTACTATTCCTGCTTTGTTTCAGTTTCTGTTTCCATGGCAATGTTAAAAAGCAAGTGAACATATGCTTGTCTAGTTATTATTAGTTTATTAGTTTTTTATAGGGCAGAGCTCCACCTAAGAGGGACTTACAGACTTCAAAAGTTTTTAGTAATCAGTGTGATTTATCATGATATAGATTATGCTGTAAATCAGACTAAAATTGAAGATGTAAGGAACCCATCGGAAGCTGCAGTACTTAACAAAATATACAGTATATGTAACAACTGAGGATGAAATCTCATTCTCCAGGTTCAGAGATCAATGTGCTGCCTGCTATGCCTAAAAGGCACATTATTCCACTTGGTCAACTACGAGAGACAGTCCATTACAGTGCTGTGTAAACCAGTTTAATTTTAGATTTCAGTGAATTCAAATATAACCACATTAATTAAACCAGGTTAAAATGACAACTTGACAAGTTGAAAAATAGTGCAATTATCATATCGCCTTTACAAATACTAGGAAGATGATGATCCAGGTGCAGCTGTAATGGGCAGTGTTGTCTGATGCATTGCCATTACAGATTCTGACCCTTGATGATGAGATGAGGTTAAACGTTACGTAACCACAAATGTAGATGATCTCTTTTACAGAGTGTTTTAGATGCTTGCTCGTGGTGTGCATAGCTGCCAGTTTGCACCCAGCCTCATTTGTTTACTGTCCCTAATGATAGTACTTTGTATAATTGACAAACTTTTATTTATAATTGTATATTTCATCACATTTCTTCTGTTCTACAAAAAAAAAAAAATTAAAAAATGAGATTAGTATTTATTGATTTTTGCTTTTTTCACACCTTCTCATCTGCCTCACATCTTTGCAGGATATCTTTTTTTCTCCCTATGATTTGATTGTAATGATTTATTTTAATTTTATTTTCTCATGGTCCATTTTTTCCTGTTCTATAGTTGACAAAAAAAAAAAAAAAAAAAAAAAAAACGCATTCAGGGAGAATCGCCACCAATCAGAAGCTTCACTTGCCACGTGAGCAGGACTCGGTTGTAACATTGTTCTCACAAATCAGGGGATAAGATGTTGCAACAATCAAGGGATCGAGAGTGGGAAGCTGTGCATGCTTGGGATTGGTGGCTGGTGTGCTGGGAGCATGGCCTAGAGGGGGGATAAGTAACAGGCTGCTGAGACGAAAAGGGTGGTGTGAGACGAAAGAAGACTGAAGAACAGAGAGTATTGGAGAAGAAGCAACAAAAAAAAACAAGAGAAGTGGGTCTAAGAGAACCAAGAAAGAAACCGGAGACTGCACTTAGTTGGCTGTAGCACACGACCAAAACAGTGTGCTCTGGACTTTCTTTTATTTTCTTTTACTAGACTGGTCAGCTGTAGTTGTACCACTGGCTGGTAAAGCAGCACACTTTACCTGCCCAGTGTAGAGTCCCTGCTTAATAAACCTCTGCATTTGAGAACCTGAAAAACCTGTATGAGACTTCATTAAATTTCATGCAACATTGCACTATATTAATTTGATTTTTTTCTCCTTTCCCCATATCCCCAAAATGATTTGCAATTTGTGGTTGATTTGATTTCTATTCTGCTCCTTTTAAAACAAATGACTATATTACTGTATATAAAAAAATATATTTCAATTCGCAATTGTGATTTATATTTTAAAAAAGCAACTTGGCTTTAAAATGTATTTGTGTTTTTTATTGAGTTATCTCTTCTCCACTCATAACACACGTAATTGTATATGATCGAATTTTATTATTGCATTTTTTATTTATAATTGTATTTGTACTGGGCAGTGGAGGTTATTTTGGTTAGAAAATGGCAAGAAGATGGCTCAGTACAAATGCTGTTGCTAACCTCCTAATGGAGTCTGGAAAGTGATTTTGTGTCAGATGAGGAGACCAACAGTGATCAGGAAGAGGAGCCCATGGAAACTGAGCCCGAGCCCCTGCCTGAACCCAGTACAGTAGTTGGGCCTGGACCCAGGGGTAGTATATTTCAGCCATTCTACCACTGGATCCTCCCTAACATCATCCAGCCTCAAATACCCCCTTTTTTCTGGGGCACTAGCTAGCAGTGTGAACACAACTGGATTTACCCCAATTGACTTTTTTCAGTTGTTCAACTCAGAAGACTTTTTTGAATATTTGGTAAACCAAACCAATTTGTATGACCAACAATATCTGGCACAGAATGGGAACAACCCAGGGCCACCTTCTAGGGTGCGCAAGTGGGTCCCCACAAATGTTTTCAAATAGGAGGCAGTGTGGTCAAGTGGTTAAAGTCCATGACTTGTAACCAGAAGGTCACCGGTCCACCTCTGCCACTGACTGACTCACTATGTGATTCTCAGCAAGTCACTTAACCTCCTTGTGCTCCATTCTGCTTAAATCAATGTCCTATTGTATGTGACTCTGCATATAATATGCAGTTCACAGCCTACCTCTGTAAAGTGCTTTGTGATGGTGGTCCACAAAAATATATTATTATTAAAAAGTTCTGGGGTTTATCGCTTCTAATGGGATGTTAGGGAGCGGTGTGCGTAATGTCAGATGTTATAAAGTAAGAAGCGATGACAAGAAAAGTTTCTGTTGCGCCAAACTGGCTTTCTTTTATTTATCTAAACCGGAGTGAGGAACACCAGAATAAAAATTGTGAAAAAAAGTAAATAAATAAATAAATGAATAGAAAAATCAGTAAACAGTTGACAGTCAAAAAGAGGCTACACTCTGATAATCAGTTTCCCCCTCAACCCTTACAAACCAACACACTCAGTATGGGGCTTCATAGAGGCTGTTTATACCAAAGCCCCTCACCTTGGAACATACAGAATAACAAATTAGTAAATATAAAAATTTTAATATCTTACTTTATTTTAAGCAATATTGCAACCTTACCTTTCTTTTAACTAGTCATAAATCTTTATTATTGTTTTTCATGGAAGAGGTACTTTCAAAAGACTATAAAACCATTTTCCTCTCTTTAATACTTCCCTCCCCATAAACTTACATTATGCACGTCCACTACCATTTTCAAAAAGGGCACCTCAACCGTGCACGCTCCTTTTATCCACACAAGCACACACATTCACACATACAGAGACAGGCAATCCAAATCAGTAAGTTGTACTTTCATTGTCCTGTAGTCTTAGTTAAATAAATTGTACTAATCTTCCCAGTTAGATTTTTCTTTATTATTTTAAGTGTAAACCCACCATATAACTCAGCTGAATTAAAGTTAGTTTTACTTTATTTATTTTTCTTAACAGAGCCACTGCGAGTTCATTGAACATAGGCTTCCATTCAATTAACTCAACCTACTCAACTCCTCCTCCCGCCGGACTCCGGATCCCAACTCCTCCCATTGGTAAGTACATTCTCATTTATATTTTACCAATTAGTTTACAGTTAAGCTGGCAGATACGCAAAAGTAAATAATAAAATGTTAACAGGAAGTCCTTATTGCAGTGCATTCTATGATAAAAACAGTCTCACAGTTCCCATTATTAAGCAACAGTGTATTCAGTCCATTACATGGGACTATAGGATAAACCTAGAATGGATTTATTTTGGTCCACCAACCCAATCCATTGCTGCCTTAATTTTCCTCTCCACAATTAGTTTCTACATTACAACGACAATTCTAAGGCTCTCCTGAGGGACCATCCTCAATTTGACAGGCTCTTCAAATTAGTCACTTCTAGACCATCTGCAGCACAAAATTTGAAGAGACACATAAAACTTGCCATAATATATATGTGTATGAGTCCCTCCTGCTGTTCAAGGGGAGGCTTTTCTTTAAACAGTATATTCCCATGAAGTGTGCCCATTATGGGTTTAAACTGAATGGACTCTGTGAGAGTTTCATTGGGTACACTCATCGGTTCTGTCTCAGATTGCCCCATGCTTCCAGACCACTGAGAACGTTGTGTGGGATCTTGTTTTTCCCCTCCTATATCTTGGTTACCACATGTATGTAGATAACTTCTACTCAGGGATCCCTATGTTCAGGGCCTTGTACACCTTACAAACAATGGTTTGTGATACAATGAGACCCAACAGGAATGGATTTCCACAACAGTTGGTAGCCAACAAACAGATATGTGGCGAAACCAGCGATCTGCGCTGTGAGGAACTGCTGGCAGTTAAATACACTGACAAAAAAGATGTGTACCTCCTCACCATCATCTACGATGAGGCTACTGTAGCAGTTCCAGTGCAAGCTCAGATCACAGACAAACAAGCCCAAGTGTGTCCTGGAGTACAGTAAATAAATGGTAGGTGTGGATCAGTCAGACCACATGTTGGAGCCGTACAATGCTGCAAAAAAGACCATGGCACGATAGAAGAAGCTTAGCAGCTAAATGGTCCAGATTTCTTTATACAACGCCTATGTAGTGTACCTAAGTACAACACCAGACAATCATCTCACATATCTGGACTTTCAGTCCTCTGTGATCTCCAGCCTTGTGTTTGATACACAAGAAATACCAGAGACTGAAAGACTGGAAACAGTGGCAAGGCTTAGTGAATGTCATTTTATTCGAATGCTGCCACGGTCTGGGAGAAAAGCTAAGCCACATAAAAAAGCAGTTTTTACAAGGTACTACTGTCCACGCTGTCCCTCTCAGCTAGGCCTCTGTTTGGAGGAGTGTTTTGAAAGGTGCCACACTGTAAATGAGTACTGGAAGGACTAAATAAACCCTACAGCAAACCACCATGATACATGCTGTACCAGTACCTGAGGTAACCCAATTAAAGGATGTAAAAATCACTTCTTTTTATGTGATGTGACAATACAGAAGCAGCTATCTCCTTTGTTTATATCCGTGTTATCTATGTGGTGCATGGGGCTATCAGATACGTCCTCTTTTTTTTCGCCTTTATTCGGCTCCTATCTGTTTCACTTGGCCATTGAAAGGTTTTCTCAGCTTTTTGCGGAGAAGAAACGACTAGAGACCTGTGCTTTATGTCTTTTTGATGACTGGAAAAGGACTCGAAAGGGAAAATTGTAATGTCGGACCTGGTCTGACATAGGACCGCAAAGGGTTAAAATGCAATTTGAGATCTGTCTAAATGATTATTTGGCTTGCGATAGTCACAGCAGTATGCATGTGCTCAGGTAGCTGACAAACGCATCACAGCAGTTTACAACTGGTTAACGTGACAGGAATTTAAGAAGACAAACCTAATGTTCTGTTTTGGAAAAGCGTGCTTGGCTGAGAGAACTTTACTTTCTGACAGAGATCACAGGACAGTTGAATTAACTGAACTTGTCATTGGAAGGCCGTGACAAAACAGTCGCTGATTTGGCCAAATGTATTTGACAGTTTCGACAGCAACTGTATTGGTTTATCGACCAAATGACAGTCTGAGTTTCTAGTTGTTGAGGGGTGGTGACGATTTTGAATACGAGCGCTGTTACCTGGCTGAAAGAACTGCAGCTTACATTTTTCCATCGATTCTAGGATTTCAACAGGATAGATGTGGCATTCTCATTTCTAAAAGATACTTTCTCTATTGCAGTCAGAAATATAAAAGAGGACTCCGACGTAGGAGTCAGAAGCTCTATGCCAGACACCTTCCACCTATGTGCCAAGGCTGTCTGGATTGAACCTCCAAACATCCTCTACCAGCAAATCCTTATGCCTTGTTATTTAATGCCAATGGCTAGCGAAAGGACAGTTTGGACACATACGCGTCCATCTTGCTGGTGGGAAGAGGTTGTGCTGCATCTCTCACAGAAAGGATGGAGTCCTTTCGCATCACCAGGGCAACATTCTGCATTATAGTGGAAATGGTAAAGGAAGATATGCTGCTAAAAAGGAATTATGTACGTCCTCTTGTGCCAGTGGAAAAAATAGTGGCGATTGCTCTGTATAGGCTGGCATCCTCAGCTGAGTACAGGGTAGTTGGCAGTGTGTTTGGGGTACATAAAACCACAGTCCATCGCTGTATTTTACAAGTTTGTCAGCTCTTGTTCAGAGGCACTGCAACACATACATAACTATGCCTGATGTAACTTTGACATGTCTTGTTACTTTATTTCAAAGCTTTAGAGACTTCTCATTTGGCATGCCAGGATCTGCGTATAATGCTGCGTCAACACGCACTTCCACAGGTTAGTATTTCTAAGGGATTAATGTATTCTTAATGGAAATAGTGGGGGGAGAGCAATACTGCCTTGGCTTGTGCCAGGAGAGGCCACAGCTAGGTCAGTGCCAACATCAACCATAGGTGGGTTGGATGTCACAACCTTAGCAGTGCTCTGCAGGAACTCAGAGAACATTGTTTCCTGATGTTGCTGCTGCTGCTGTCTCATCCACCTTGACCAGTCATGCTGATGGCAATGCTCTGCCTGCTGGAACAGGACCTGTCGCTGTTGCATCTGGTGTCAAATCCGTCTCATCTCCTGTAGACTTGACCGCCTGTATTCCACTGCAGAAGGGTGTTGTTGTGATGGACGAGCTGCGGGGGTGATCAGGGGTTAAAAATATAATATGCAATATTGATAGTTAGTTTGACATATATGTATACACAGTTCAGTTAAATTGATGACACAAAAAAATGTACAGAAATAAAACAAAGAGACTCACCTCCATCTGCCACATCTGATTGTGAATGTGCAGTCTCATCCTAATTAGAACAAAAAAACGGGTAAAAAGATTGCAAATTAAATTGTCAGAATGAAGGGGGAGATGGTACAGAGCACACCACCCAGAGCCCACTGGTCGACAAAGGCCGACATGTCGCCTTCAGACTCCACGTGGGCGTGCTCCACATTAACCCGGGACCAGACCAGGGCCCTGAACATGGCTCCAGAGTCAAAGAGACCCTTCCCGGTGAACTTACACTTCCTGGTCTTGTAGATGGCCAGTCTAGTAAGAGCCAGGAGCAGATTCACCAGGTGGTCTCTAGCCTTGGAGGAGCTACGAACAGGGTGTCCAAAAATGAGGAGTGTTGGGGAGAAATGCAGCCAGAACTGCAGCAGAAGGTTCTTCATGAACAAAAAGAACGACTGCAGCCTGGCGCAAAGAAAATAAATGTGGACTACCGACACGGACTGACCGCAGAAAGGGCATGCGGCGTCCGAGTCAATAAAGTGATGCAGGATCTCTTCTGACGCGAGTGCTCCGTGCAGCACCCTCCATCCCAAGTCCCCAGCTCTTCTCCGGACCAGTTGGAAGTACAGGGCCTCCCACTGGGGACCGACGTCCTCCGGTGGTCGGAGGGGCTGCCATCAAGTGGTGTCATGGCAGGAGATGAGGGCGAGGAAGTGTAGGGTGTGGAGCACCATTGCGTACAGGGTCCTCCTCGACGTGGATCGCAGGGGGGAGTCGAGGAGAACTGCGAGTTCCTGCTCAGATTGTTCTCGAGGGGAGACCTAGGGGGGTCCTGCACCTTGGGTTCGATCAGCAGGACCGGAGAGCCAAGGGTAGGGGGGGAAGTTTGCTCTCCGGTCCCGAGGACCCCATCGAGATACCTGACAGAGTCTGGGTGCAATGCTGCTTTGCACTCCTGGATCACTCGGTGGGCCATTCTGACAATCCCCCGAGCCGCCCTGGCAACCAGCGACTCAGGAGTCAGCCACTCCGAGCGGTCGTGATCCAGGAGATCCCAGACTCTGGTCACTCTGATCGAGATCAACAGTCTCCGCACCGAGGGGGACTTCAACGCCTGCGCACCTAGGTGGCGGTTATGCAGCAGGGGCTCCAGAAGGAGTCCTTCGCCTTTGGTCGGAACGGCTTCTCGGCTGATGGAAAACATGCTCCGAATCCTGGGCAGGTCCTGGTAAAAGACAGGCAGCTCAGGGAGACAGATTCCCCCAAGATCGATCCAAAACAGCTGCCGGTCGTAGCCCAGGTTGTGCAGCTGGCTCAGGAGGAGGCAGGCCAGCATGCACCACCTCAGGTCCGGGTTTGCGTACGGGAATCTCTGCAGGGTCTGTAGGCGGAAGGTGTGCACCTGACTCTTGACGCAGTCCAACCTCAGCCCTCCCTCGGCCAAAGGGAGGCACAGCACCCCGACAGAGACCCAGTGTTTTCCGGCCCAGAAGAAGTCCGTCAACTTCCTCTGGACCCTGGCGACAAACTAAGAGGGCGGGCTCAGGACGGTGAATAGATGCCAGAGCATCGACGCCACCAGTTGGTTGATCACCAGAACCCGTCCCCTGAAAGAAAGAAGTTTCAGCAGACCCGACCATGATCTCAGTCTGCAGCAACTTTGTCCTCCAACTCCACCCAGTTGGCTGTGACTGAGGCCTCCACGAGGCTCAGGTGGACTCCAGGGTATTTAAAGCTGTCAGGGAGGGAGGGAGTCAACCCACCAGGGACCTACCAATAACCCAGAGCATTGGTTCCAGTTGATCCTGGCAGAGGACGCGGCAGAGTATACTCTCTGGCAGCTCCGCATCCTCTCCAGAGGCTCCGGAGGCCACCAGGAGCACGTTGCCGGCGTAAGCCAACAGGACCACCTTCGTGTCCGACAGGCCGAGCATCAACCCCTTGAGTCTCCTTCAGAGGAAGGGCTCGATGCACAGAGCGTATAGTTGACCGGACAGAGGGAGTCCTTGACGTGCTCCCTCCAGAAAGCGAGGGGTGCTGTCAAGGTGTACAACATCCAGAACAGGCCGATGGTCCTCCAGCAGTAGTGCAGCTGGTCCTGAAACAGGAAGATGTTGTCAAATATTGTCCAGTTCAGAATCGTGTAGGAGTGGTCGGGGTGGATCACGTCTGCTAGCCGGAACCATCATCGGCACCAGAGGGGGAAGCCTGAGGCGGTTGCTGTTTCGTGGTCTCTTCCTGCACCCCCTCAGTGTCCATGACTAAAACCAGCCCCTCAGCAGTGGGTTGGCGACCGGTTTCATGGCCCTGTTGCATATCAGGGAGGGGATCTACCCCCAGGGCACCACCTCCTTCCACTGTCCCAGGTTCTTCCCCTCACTTCAGCGCCTTGGTGGCCTTCGTCTGCATGGGCTCCGCCTTTTCTGTGGAGCCCACATCTGCCTCAGGGGATGTTTCTGATTCCCCCTCAGTGGCATCATGAGGGCTAGGGCCCCCATCGCCGCAGGAGAGGGAAACCTGAGGCAGCTCTTGTTTTGGGGGTGTCAGCCCCCCCCCCGGCCCCTCAGTGTGGGGTCGCTAGAATGGGCACCTTGTTGTCTGCAGAGCCCTCATCTGCCTCAGGAGGTGTTTCTTCCACCCCCTCCTTGGGTGGCTTGTCCTTTTCGCCCTCCTTTGCAGCACATGGACCAGAGACCTTGTTGCCTGTAGAGGAGGGAAGCTGAGGCATTGGGGTCTTTTGCTTTCAGGGGCATTTCTTTGCAACCTCAGTGACCACACCCTGCAGTTGGCCCCTTAACACTAGAAGGACCGGAGATTTGCTCATACCTAGAAGCCCCAGCTGTATTCAAAACACTGTAAATAGTATAATGAAAGGAGAAACAGTCGGATGTAATTCTTTTTTTTTTATTGAGTACGCCACAAACATCTGAACAACCGAAGCATGCATATATATATATATATATATATATATATATATATATATATATATATATATATATACACACACACACACACACACACACACACACACATATATGAACATTTAATTTACAAATCAAAACAAGAAAATGTAAATAAATAAACATCTGAACAGACATCGGTTTACAACATACGGTACATATTTATAAAACTGAAACGATAGCAAAACATTTTTTACTTTTCAACAGCAATCGGTTTATCATCAGATGAGCAAAGGCGACTTAACAACATAGATAAATAAACTTAGAAAAAAACATTTATTTATTTATATACATTTATTTATTTATTTTTATACACAAAAATACAAATACAATTGGCCAAAGGCAACATAGCAGCTGCATAGAACTGAATATACTGATGTAATTGATTAACATCAAGTTATTTGTGGTTTAGAGGCGATGTGTTGATGTGTTTTAAAGTTTTTCTGGGTTAATACACGCCCAACATTGCATTCTTATACATAATTTCTGGTAGGAAAAGGCAAACAGTGAATTTGCATCAGTTTATTTAATCTTCACTTAAAATAATGAGTGAAACCATGGGGGACATCATGCAGGGCTTCCACAAAATTAAGGCTTGAAAAGCATACCTACCTTTCTGGGAGTGTGCTTTTCAGTACATTTCCTGAATTAGATTCAGGATTGCTAAATTAGTAAAATACACTGTAAAATTTCCAATACTGACTGTATGAGAACTTTGTTGATCTTTGTCTTTTAAAAAAATAGCAATGGAGGTCAAATCTGTTTTTGTGCTCCCAATCCAGTCAGGAAAATTTAATCTATCTCACATTTTGGCAAACTGGCTATGCATACTGTATGGATTCAGTCAATATATTCTGTAGTGGCTATTCTCATTGACAAATTTTCCCCCGTTGAATAGGTGACACTATAGCCATTGATTTCAGTGGATGGATATAAAAACTGTTATCTTTCCTGTCTAATTTAGTTTTTCTTATTTCCAACCCCACTGGTTTCAATGTTAGCATCTCCCCTGAGTATGAAAAAGCTCTTAATATACAGATTCACCATAATTACTGCTAGAGGAAACAGATGTGGTTTAGTTGAACATCTTGATGTCAACATGCTGGAAAATCATGTTTTGAATATCTCGACACTATGTATGAATTTAAGGGCTAATAGCAGTCAGACACAATTTCAAAAGCTAGTTAAATGGCAGAGACTGAAGCCACCCGTCAGTATGACTAGCAGCAAAAGGTCTGTGACAGCCAGCTAGAAACATTGACTGTCACTAACAAGATTGAATGAGTGTGCCTCTAGTGCGCCTCTAGCCCTTTCAGTAGTGGGTTTTAAAATGCACTGCCGGTCCTACGGAGTGAGTTTTTTTTTTTTCTGTCTACTGCATGCGCTTGATTATTACGAGGACAGCATACAAACCAACTGAAAGCTACATGTTTGTATATTTGTAATGAATACTGACAACATACAGACAAATCATTTTTACCATAAATAAATAAAACCAATAAATCTATTTTTTTAATTTAGTCATAGAGAAAGGTTTTGACTAAAAAAATAACATGTAGGCAATAGACAATAAACAACGGGGTGGAACAACCACAACAATATGTCCTAACAAAAAAAAAAGGCTGAATGAGAGAGAGGGAGAGAGAGAGAGAGAGAGAGAGAGAGAGAGAGAGAGAGAGAGAGAGAGAGAGAGATTGAGACATGAATAAATCATATCCAGGTAAACAGGTTGTGGGGGCGGAGGGAGTGAGTCTAATGCTTCAACGTATGATTCTCCTTGAAGCATGGAGAAACGCACAGAGCTTGGCGCCGCCTCTTCGTTGTCACTTGATGTTGATAGTAAATATTCTTCATTTATGTCTTCACTGACACACTCCCTGACATCCGATTTAATGGAAGAATTGTATGTATTTGAATTTAAATCAGAATCTGAATTTAGTATTATTATTAATACTTCTTTCTCACTGAGCTATTTTCGCCGGTTTACAAACACTGTTGACATTTTTGTGACTGGATAATTATATGTAATTCAGTCAATATCTGGCAGAGGATGCAAGGGACCAATAAAAGGTGTTACAGAAACCTAATGTTACAATATCATGTGGCCAGGGGTTTTGTAGGCTCAATAAATCAAGTTTAAAGTTGCAGAATGCACCGGTACGTTCATACTACTGAAAGGGCTTTATTTAAATTTCATCCATAACTTTGATTGACTGTGCCCTCTAAATTAATTGAAATGATAGCATAAAATGCAGCTTACTTTTGTACAGTTTTTTTATGTACTCTCTTTAGTCTTGCTTTGTCAGTAGTTTTCAGTTACACTAAGAATTATGGTGAAAAGTTTTTGAATTAGAAATTATAAAGTGAATTATGAATGTTAGAATAAGATCAAATATTTAGACAAATTCTGAAAACAAATTGTTCTAAACTGTTTTCTTTAATTTTCTGCTAAGTAAAAGGAATGATTTCTATTGAATTATTTATTTTTGCTTTTTCACATAAGCCTATTTATTCTTCATAACTGCATGCATGTGTATTGCTTTAAGAATAGACAGGGTTCACAGAAATTAACATGTTTTGACTGTAAAAAATGTAGTGACCAATCACTGCAGCAGAAACACTGTGTTTGTGTGTGTGTGTGTGCGTATATATATATATATATATATATATATATATATATATATATATATATATATATATATACACACACACACAGTGCCTTGCAAAAGTATTCAGACCCCTGACCAATTCTCTCATATTACACTTCTCTCATATTATAATTTTCTTCAGATTCACAGCCTTACCAAGACGCATGAAAGCTGTGATTGAAAATCAGGGTTATTCCACCAAATATTAATTTCTGAACTCTTCCTAAGTTAAAACATTAGTATTGTGTTGTTTAAAAATGAATCTGAACTTATTTTCTTTCCATTATTCGAGGTCTGACAACACTGCATCTTTTTTGTTATTTTGACCAGTTGTCATTTTCTGCAAATAAATGCTCTAAATGACAATATTTTTATTTGGAATTTGGGAGAAATGTTGTCAGTAGTTTATAGAATAAAACAAAAATGTTCATTTTACCCAAACACATACCTATAAATAGTAAAACCAGAGAAACTGATAATTTTGCAGTGGTCTCTTAATTTTTTCCAGAGCTATATATATATATATATATATATATATATATATATATATATATATATATATATATATATATATATATATATATATATAATATATACACAGTGTCACAGTTTCATGCATTTAAATTAGGATTTTTTTTCCTCTTATCTACATACCATACTCCACACTGTTAAGGGGAAAAAGTTTTTTTTTTTTTTTTAATTGAGAAAAGATTATGTATTAAAAATACAAAACTGAAAGATCATAATTGGATAAGTCTCCACCCCCTTGATTTAATACTTGGTGGAAGCTCCTTTGGCAGCAATTACAGATGTGAGTCTGTTGGGATAGATCTCTACCAACTTTGCACACCTAGATTTGACAATATTTGATCATTCTTCTTTACAAAACTGTTCAAGCTCTGTCAAGTTCCTGATGGACAGCAATCTTCAAGTCATGCCACAAATTTTCAATTGGATTTAGGTCGGGGCTCTAACTGGGCCACTCAACGACTTTTACCTTTTTGTACCTTAGCCACTCCAGTGTAGCTTTGACTGTGTGCTTTGGGTCATTGTCATGCTAAAAGGTGAACTTCTATCTCAGTTTCAGCTTTCTTGCAGAAAGCAGCAGGTTTTCCTCAAGGACTTTGATGTACTTTGCTCCATTTGTTTTCCCTTGCTTCACAGTAGGGATGGTGTTCTTTGGATGATGTGCTGTGCTGGGTTTGTGCCAAACATAACGCTTTGCATTTAAGGCCAAAAAAATTCATTTTTGTTTTGTCAGACCACAAAACTTTTTGCCACATGGCTACAAAATCTCCTAAGTGTTTTATTTGCATACTTCAAACGGGATTCAAGATGGGCTTTCTTCAGTAAAATATAGGCCAGATTTGTGGAGTGCTTGGGATAGTGTTGTCACATGCACACTTTGACCAGTCTTGGCCATAAAAGCCTGACGCTCTTGCAGTTGCCATTGGCCTCTTGGTAGCCTCTCTGATTAGTCTCCTTCATGCTCTATCATCCAGTTTGGAGGGATGGCTTGATCTAGGCAGGGTCTTGGTGGTGCCATACACCTTCCACATCTTAATAATTGTCTTGACCGTGCACCAAGGAATATTCAAGGCCTTTGATTTTTTTTTATACCCATACCCTGATCTGCGCCTTTCAACAACTTTGTCCCAGAGTTCTTTTGAAAGCCCCTTGGTGCTCATGGTTGAGTCTTTGCTTTGAAATGCACTACCCAGCAGAGGGAACTACAGGAACTGCTGAATTTATCCTGAAATCACATGAATCACTACAATTTAAAACAGGTGGAGGCCACTTAACTTGATGTGTGATTATGAAGGCGATTGGTTACACCTGAGCTAATTTAGGATTGCTATTACAAGGGGGATGGACACTTATCCAACCAAGCTATTTCACTTTTTGTTTTTAATTAATTTTCTACAAATTTCTAGAATATTTTTTCACTTGGAAGTTTTGAGGTAGGATGTGTAGATACATGAAAAAAACTATTTAATGCATTTTAATTCTAGGCTATAAGGCAACAAAGGTGAACATTTTGAAAGGGGGTGTAGGCTTTCTGTATATATTTGGGCTGTTAATCGATTACAATTTGCGATCAAGCGTTTAAGAACCTGACAGTTTTTTCTTGCTTGCTTGCTCGTTGTGATGTATTTATCCTTACACTTCTGAGTTGAACATTAATCCGAGTTTTTCCAAAAGTTTTGAGTGTAACAGTGGCAAATGACTTTGGAAATGCTCATTTTTTGTGCTGACTTTGTTAGATATCCTAGATTGCTGTAACCAGTGCTGTTCCATATTGCTTTTTTTCTGTACTGAGCAAAATACAGTTTCAGCAGAATACTTTTTTAAATTGACAGCTACCGGTAAGCCAGCAAAAATTTAAATTTTGGATGTGGTGAGTATATCCCTTCCCTCCCTGTGGCAGGTATTTGAAGTGTATACCTCCATTGTTTTTGAGAAAGTTTTCTTGAAAATTGATTCGTAACCAAAGCGACTACAATGTCTCAGTTGTCTTATGACATTTTTTTTTATTTATTTGTAAAAACAAATTTGAAATATTACTTAGAACCTTAATGGCCTATATAATAAGGAATATCGTGTGAAATTCAGCTATTCTTACACCCTACCCTAGCATATTTATGTCCCGCCTCTGCTCACTAATGATTGGACAGCTGTAAAACCAGAGCAGATCTTTGACTTTCCCATTGGTTGAACTCCCAATTATGTCCCGTCTCTACTCACTCATGATTGACCACCTGCATTGGTTAAACCTACAAAGACTTTCAACTGTTTATGTCCCGTCTCCGCTCACTTATGATTAGACTGCCATGGAGAAAATGCAGATCTTCTATTGGTTGATTTTATTTTATATACAAAAATAAAATTAAATTGTAAAAAAAAAAATCTGTGATCCACTCTTTAGTTGATTAATCAGCCTGATTTAATGGGAGCAGCCCTAATATAATATATATATTATATATATATATATATGATATATATATGATTATATATATATATAGGTTCGTGATAAACCTCCCCTAGTTTACCTCCCCTAGTGAGTGTGAAACATGGCACTGCGTCTGACAGGATTCTATCGATGTCTGGTGACACTTTGCTGCAGGCACTTCTTGCAAAGCTGGTCTATTTGTATCTGAGAGGTGAGAATCGGAAAGCTTGATCACGGACTTATAGAACCAAATAAACTATATTCTTTATTTGTTTTATTGATCTACCAGGAAGGAATAGCTGATTTCAGTAGTGTACATTATAATGTACATTGTTTTCCATTGGCTATTACTGTTTCCTGCATTAAAAAAAAATTCAATTATCAATAGTTTAAATGGAAATTAAATCAAATAAACTGAAATCTTTCAAATACAGAGAGTAGGTATGTGTATAGTATATATATGAAAAAGTATTTACCCCCTAACTTTCTGCATTTTTGCACATTTTTCACATTGAATTTGGACAGATCTTTTTGTAGGTTGTAGTAGTATATAGAGGGAGTCCGAGAGAAAAAATGACACCAAGGTTTAGTGCTTCTTTCATTTGTTTGGTGTGCAAGGTAATCAAACATGCAATCTTCAGGTGTGAAAAAGTTATTGCCTCCCTAGTTAACTCAACCCAATTACAGGGATAGTTAGGGTCAGCTGTTTGAATACTTTGGTTAACAATCAGGTTTGATTTGTGCAGCCCTGCCCAATATAAATCTTTGGCCCTTACCATCAAAGTGAAGTTGTCAGCACACAGGTTCTAGAGGCACATCATGCCACGATCAAAAAAAATTCCTGAAGACCTCCGGAAAAAAAGTTGTTGATGCCTATCAGTCTGGAAAGGGTTAAATAAGCCATTTCTAAGGTACTGGGGGTCCACCAAACCACAGTCAGAGCCATATTGAACATTTTCTTTCGTCTTTAACAAATAGCATGTCCCGCTGCTATTTTAATGTGTTGCAGTATTGTGAAAAGCACATGCCAAGCTCTACATCACACTGCCAGTTGCATATGTAATATACAGTAAACATATTTCTCTATAACGAAAGAAAGCTGGATGGGCCCAGTATGACCTGAAGATCATAGCCTGAGCAACCTTGCATTAAATTAACTAAATATAATTAATAATTTGACTTTTGAAGAGGCTAGTTAACTGGCTGAACAGTCTTGTGATAATAACCTTGTGCTGATGCCAGTAAAGCCTTCTGCTATGCCTAATTTGATTTTTGACAGTTAATTTAGCAGTTATGGTTCACAAACTGCAGAACAGCTTTCACATTTTTCTTAAAATTAAATTGAAGATCCCTGACTACTGCAAACATTTGAGTGAATGTATTTGTTAAAAGAACAGTTAGAACTTGGAATCCTAATAAAACGGAACCCAAAAGTCACACAGTGAGTGATATAAGGAAGATGTTTGCTTCTTGTTCCTCTTTCATATGAATGGCTTGTTTAGGTGTTATTACAGTTAAGAGCTGTGTCTGTAAGGATGCTATGCAAAGTGTCGTGGGAATGAGAATGAGCATTGCTAAGAAAACTTGTTCTTTTTCAGTGACAGACAGTTTTGTTTCATGACATTATTTGACAGTCAAGAGCCATAGAGCCTGGAACGTATCACTTTTTTTTTTTTTTTTTTTTAAAACAGCAGTTCTATAAACAAATACCACAGAATATTAATTCTTGGGTAACTGCTCTACAAAATGAAGGATAAGTGTTTATGGATAATTATATCAGAGTAAAACCTAAAGCTAAAATTCCTAATACAGTAGATAGCAAATATGTAACCAGAGATACTGTGAAAATGTACCTCTTGTATGACTTCTCGAGATCACCAGATAGAGAAATTTAAAACAGCGATGCCTAATTCTGGTCCTGCTTAAGGTTCAATAGGTGAAATTGAGACTGCTGGATGTAGGTTTAATTGGTTCCATTAAATAATTTACAAGATGGTTGGAGCATTCCAATAAAAAATGTACAGCCAAAAAACTAATTAGAAATGGGCTATTATCTAAGGAGAATCCCATATCTTACCTCAATATGGCAGCCATCTTAGGTGAGGTCAAAGTGAAGGATAGTGTTAGATTTTGCCCTTGGAGATTCTATAGCACAATATAAAGTTGCAAGCTGAATCATAAACCCTGTCAAATTATCAGCTGCAGAGATATGTAAAAACATACTAAGTATTTTAGTTTACAGCTACTCTGTTTCGATTTCCTCTCTGCTCTTCTAATAGATGAGACTTTGCAGACCTTATACTTCTGCATACCAACACCACTTTTTTGGACAGATCCACAGAGATGCAGTCTCTTTGACCTCTACAGTTTTTCATTGCTTGGCACATAATAATCAATACAATAATATATACACATTGTACAGAAAATACTATACTAATAATAGTTTTATAATAATATAAAATATATCCTTATAGTTATGGTGCAACAAAAAAGTGCTTCTGTGTTACCGTGCTTCCTGTTGTTGCTTTTATTTATGATACTGGCCAAAAAAAAAAACATACATATGTCAAAAACGAATCCAACATTGAAATGACGGAAGTTCAGTAGTCACTGCCTAGTAAGACGTACGGATGTGAACTGTAAAAAATGAAGTGGGCTTCTGGCCCTGGGGAAAATGCTCACACTAAATGGGGCCCACACAGTGCTGTAATGACAGAGCAGCTGTAGAGGGGTCAGGCTCTGGTGCAATCCAGTCTTCTATATATTAATCACAGTGCTACATGCCCATTCCTTTTAGAGATGTGTTCTATACAGGTTCTTTGTGTGCTGTGTATCTTTTTTATAAACTGAGCATTAGGGGTGCAGGTCAGCCATTTAGACACACACACACAAACAAATCCTTAATTGATTTGTTGTCCAACTACGGCCCAAAAGACTAATACAGACAATAACTTAATAATCCGATTTATCTTCTACATACAGTATTTTGGATACAAATCTGTAAAAGAAAACGTGGTATTTCAATGACAATAGAGTGTAGGGCCACCCTGGGCAGTACTGATGATGCAACAAACCTGGAACTTTTTTGGAGGGATATCGTGCACAACCATTCCACATTGAAACTGTCCCTCATTAAAACATCTAAAAGGGTTTAAAGGCCCATAGCCAGATGTGTAAATAAAAAACAAAACAGATGTTCTCAGGATTGTAGTTGTGTGGTAGTTCATCCATTGAAATACTTTAGAGAGGGGATGTCAGAAAACAGGTGACAGATTAGGCAACACTGCTACAATATACATATCTGACACTACATTCTTTGGCCTCGCCTTCCGAGGTATCCCTGCCCATAAATTAGCTTTCAGATAAGTGGAGAGGCTGGCCGTAGGGAAGCCATAGGCAGGGGGGCAGGATAGTTCCCCTCCCCCATTTAGACGAAGCCAAAAAAAACAGGTTGAGGCTCTGGTGCACAAAGGGGGCGTAGTGGATTGACGCAAGATATAAATCCTTCCCTTGCCGATCACTGGACAGATTGTTTATCGAGGGACGGATAAGAAAATAGCTGTTCAATTGACAATTTTGTGTGCTGTTGGAAACGCTTAAAATATGCTTGATATTTACATGATTTGATCTAAGGTGAAAGTGAGTTCCCTGACAGAACCATCTTTTTTTTTTAATTAGATTTTAAACAATAAAGGTGGTAAATTGGCAAAGTTTGCCCCTTTATTTGTAAGTTATAGAAAATATAGTAGATACATCAAAACTGTCTGCAGTATAGAAGTCTTAGTGCAGTTACTTCTAAGTTGAGTAGAATAAGTTGAAACAAAATGTGTCAGTTATATGATATGATGTGGTACTGGGTGCTGAATAGGTACCAATTGCACTGGAGGCCCCACTCAGAACAGATTTGCTTAAAGTACTGACATGTTGTAACTTACACTTCTTGTAATAATGTGGAACACCCTAGACCAGGACTTTTCAACCAGGGGCACACGCACCTCTGGGAATGATTCCAAGGGTCATTGGGAGTATGCACTAAAACTGAGAAATGCAAAATTATAAATGAAAGTAAAAGAAAATAATTATATATATATATATATATATATATATATATATATATATATATATATATATATATATATATATATATATATATATTAAGATTACAGTATCATATACCTAAACCACTGTGCATACACATTTCATTTTTGTTTAGCAGCTCAAAGTTTACAGTCTTGCTATAGTTTCAATATGATCTGTACCTATATGAATACATTATTTCAATTGAGCGTGTTTCCACTCTGATATTAGGTGCGACTGCATTTTAGGAACTGCAACAGTGGCTGGTTGAATTGTTTTCGATGTTTGATAGAGTACATCTAGATCAGGGTGCAGTTTGATGGGTGTGGGTTACTTCTCTGACTTTACACTTTCAATTTTCATCCCCAGCAGGCAAAACAGATTTTGGACTTACAATGTCTTTCTGCTAGAAATTGTCTTTAGAAAGATTATATTCATACCCAAATACATTTACGCTTCATAGTGTTCAACGCACTGCCTCACTGGTTCTCAGCATCACTATGGACTGTTATTTCTAGCTGCCGCATATGATTGTGTTTCTCTAAGCGCTTTCAACCATACAGACACTGGAAGCCAACGAATACACTGACGACACTGTTTTTAAGGGGATTCAGTCAATAAGACTCAAGAGAACACATGTTTTTGAAGCATCAGTACATTGACAACAATGTCGTTGTTATGCTCAAACCACTCTTTTTTTGAGTTCTTGAAAGTGCTTGGAGAAACACAATCATTCCTGCTGATAAAATGAGCCAGCATTGAATTTTTTTAAAAATAGTAAAGTTAGAAAAATTAAGAGAAGCAACCAAAAGTGTAAGACACAAAATAAGTAATTTGTATTGGTTACACTATGTTTGAAATGTGTCTCTATACCTTTAAAATTACAAGTTTGAATTAATGCAGGTTTGCATTTCGACAATTAGGGTTGCCATATATTGACTGGGGGTTGTCCTTTATGCAGGGGATACAGGAAGTGAGAATGAGAGAAATGTGAGTGAGACTGTATGCAAGACTAAGAACATAACCGATCTTGAGAACCATACTCGAAACCGTTCTAATTAATCCAGCACAGAGCGTCCACATTGAAGTACCATTTCATGTTTAGTCCGGCTTAATGTGTACACACACTATTAATACACAGTGGCTCTCAAAAATATTCACCCCCCCTTGGATTTTTCCACATTTTATTGTGTTACAACATGGAATCAAAATGGATTTCATTAGGAGTTTTTGCCACTGATCAACACAAAAAAGTCCATAATGTCAAAGTGAAAAATAACATCTACAAATTGTTCTAAATTAATTACAAATACAAAACAGAAAATAATTGATTGCATAAGTATTCACCCCCAATATTTGGAAGAGGCACCTTTGGCAGCAATTACAGCCATGAGTCTATTTGAATAAGTCTCTACCAGCTTTGCACATGTGGATACTACAATTTTTGTCCATTCTTCTTTGCAAAATTGCTCAAGCTACGTCAAGTTGGATGGGGACCTTTGGTGAACAGCAATTTTCAACCCTTTCCACATATTCTCAATTGGATTGAGGTCTGGGCTTTGATTGGGCCACTCCAGGACATTGACCTTTTTGTTTTTAAGCCAATCCAGTGTGGCTTTGGCTGTATATTTGGGGTCATTGTCCTGCTGGAAGATGAATCTTCTCCCAAGTCCCAGGTCTCTTGCAGACTTCAGCAAGTTTTCCTACAGGATTTTTCTGTACTTTGCTGCATCCATTTTGCACTCTATCTTTACGAGCTTTCCAGGTCCTGACGCAGAGAAGCATCCCCATAGCATGATGCTGCCACCACCATGCTTCACGGTAGGGATGGTGTTCTCAGTATGATGTGCGGTGTTAGGCTTGCGCCAGACATAGTGCTTCGCTCTATTTTGGTCTCATCAGACCATAGAATCTTCTTCCACTTGGTCTCAGAGTCTCACACATGCCTTCTGGCAAACTCTAGCCGATATTTGGCGCAAGTTTTTTTCAACAATGGCTTTCTTTTTGCCACTCTCCCATAAAGGCCAGTTTTGTGAAGCACCCGGGCTATTGTTGCTGTATGCACAGTGTCTCCCAGCTCAGCCGTGAAAGACTGTAACTCCTTTAGAGTTGCCATAGACCTCTTGGTGGCCTCCCTGACTAGTGCCCTTCTCGCCCGGATACTCAGTTTTTGAGGGAAGTCTGTTCTAGACAGTTTCACAGTTGTGCCATATTCTCGGTCATTTCTTAGTAATGGACTTTACTGTGCTCCGGTGGATATTCAGTGCCTTGGAAATGTTCTTATATCCTACCCCTGATTTGTGCTTTTGAAGAACCTTATCCCGGATCTGCTTTGAATGTTCCTTCGTCTTCATGATGTAGTTTTTGTTAGGAAATGTACTAACCAACTGTGGGACCTCCCAGAGACAGGTGTATTTAAGCTGAAATCATGTGAAAGACCTTAATTGCATACAGGTGGACTCCATTCAACTTATTATGTGACTTCTAAAGACAATTGGTTGCACCAGAGCTTAGTGTGTCATAGCAAAGGGGATGAATATTTATGCAATCAATTATTTTCTGTTTTATATTTGTAATTAATTTAGAACAATTTGTAGATTTTATTTTTCACTTTGACATTATGGACTTTTTTTTATGTTGATCTGTGGCAAAAACTCCTAATTAAATCCATTTTGATTCCATGTTGTAACACAATAAAATGTGGAAAAGTCCAAGGGGGGTAAATACTTTTGAGAGCCACTGTAGTTTGGTTACAGTTCCTAGCAGTGCGATGTGGAAATTAATACAACAGCATCCCACCATGCACTGTATGTTATTTTAAAATAATGTGTTATGCCCCATAGTAATAGAGGTCCATATTGCTAAAAATGAATAAAACAAGTATTTTGGAAAAAGTAAATGCCAACACACAAACACAGACACACACACACACACACACAAGTAGGGCTTGAAGTTTTTGGGGTTTATTTTTAATCAGGTGACATCCCCTTAAACAAATTAAGCTAATTCTGCCAAATCAGTGGAGAAAAATGCATTTAAAAAATGTGATGCACCAGAAAGACCGCTCCTGTAGTTCTAGTGTTAATGCGGTTGGCAATGTGTCAGTCTGGGATTGGAGGATACGTGATTGCACTCTCTACCAAAGTTCACTATTGACATCACACGCAACTAAAGACAGTTGTTATTAATAATTGTTAGAAATTAACTCAGTTTGCCAAAAGATGCGCAAGCAAATGGTGTTCAAAAATTAATAGACTAACGGTACAGTTGTATCTTGTATCGGTGCTATATTTTGTAAATATATTGTAACGATCTTCACGTCATTCAGTGAAGTAAGACTCGGGGAGACCAGTCAGGATTCCAAATTGACCAGCTTATTTTCTCACAAACTGACAGTGAATCCCTTTTTGGGGCCGGGGTTCACGCCAAAATAATAAAAAGTTCTCTATTCCCTCACTTCTCAGTCATTTTCTCACTCTCCCTCGATCCTGCTATCCTCTTTTCCTCACATTCACTCTCCTTCCTTCTCATGAACTCACGTTCTCTGCTCTTCAGCCTTGCTCTGGGTTCTTTCACTGCTTCACAGCTACAGGCCTTCTCTCCTGCCTCTCTCTCTGTGTCCTTCACAGTCTCTCAGCAACCACTCACTTCAAAGCCTGTGCGCGTTCTCCCCCCACCGCCCCCCGCCCCCCGGATGTCGGAGCCCCCCTCTCAGGGGAGGTATGTGTGTGTCAGGATTGTCGCACGGGCCAAGGGAATATTATGTGTATGTGGTTTTTTCTTATGTTTGTACTTATAACAAACAATCAAGACAAACACAGTGTTCATGAAGATGCCATTGCCAGGGTCATTACAATATTTAGGTATTTCTTTATACAGTAGCCACAAATTGTACTGATTGTATCGACTTACTAAAGTTTAATTAGTTCTGTTGAAGGAGAAAAGATAAGGTTTTAATTACTTTAGGCTATAAGTGTTGCACTTTCTAAAAGTCACAATCTGGTGACAGGCATTATTGAAAACGAGAATTTGTTCTCAAGAGTTTTACTTGATTAAAGAAAATAAGTTATTGATCGATTCGTATTTCAGGTGAATGTTTAGTAATTACCAGGGATCTGAGTTATTCCGCAATTAAAATAAAAGGCCAAAATTCTGACGTCATTCACAAACAGTACTATTGAAGAACAGTTAACACAGAAGGTATTTATTGGTAAACTTTCAAATGCAAAGGAAGTTACAGGCTCACCTGGGTGCCATCAATCAATAATTTATACAAACGTACCATTTTATTATAAACATTACAAATACTTCTGTGTAGTAATAATAAAAGCCAAAAAATAATATTCATATTAGTTTATCTCGAGTTAGTCTTTGTCACCTGGATGGCTATTGCCAAACTCATTCACCTGATCTTAGGGGAATTTTTATAATTTTCTGCATCTTTAAAAAAGCTTGTTGAGTAGCAAAAATGCCCCGGATACTCAAGAAAACTGCAGCTACGTTTCAGTGTGACTGTATCATTAACAGTTGGCCTCGTTCTTGACCTCAGTACACCAGAAGCAGTTTTATTCAACAAGTGCGTTTTCTAAATCTAAAGCAAAATTGCCTGTGTATACGATAAGTGTATTGATTTGGTAATCAAACAACCAAAAATAGCCTTGCATGTTTTTTGACCTGCCCCAAGTGTAAAACTAGAAATTCAAACTGATTCCTAGGATACCTGGTAATTAAGCACGTAAAACACAAAAAAAGCTACAATTGCAAATAGTGTATTTGCTATTTGTTACAATACGGAACAACATCAGAGGTGGTTGTGATGTCACAGGTTTTCAGCAGGTTTTCAGGAAGAAGTGGGTTTTGTTTATAAAAAATAGTTGGCAACCTTGTTTGGGTCTCGCTTGGCTTGACAAATAGCCAGTGGAGAACCACCTGTACCCGTACCGTACTGAACCCTCATGGGTCGGATGTGCCAGCGAAGAAGGGGTATAATTTAGAACCACTCGAGACTGCCTCCTAAGGTGGTCTCGAGTACGGTATTAAACACTGCATAGTGTGGACGCTAACCATATTTAGCACTTTTAAGCCAGTAGCTTGTCAGTCCCAAACTGTTGTGACATAAATTATATATTAAATAAATCAAATCAAATTATTCTGCCTCTTATTGCAACTGTGGTGCCATTCAGCAGAGTGAAGATTGTGAAGTGGTACTTGAGTTAAAACCATCAGACAGAAGGTTTTAAAAAAGAAAAAGAAAAACCACTTCCATAGAGGATCAGTTTATTAAAAATGCAATATTACTTTATAAAGAAATAACATTACATGCCTGAATGTGTAAAACCTACTGTACTGTATCAAAACTACAGAAATGACAAAAATCAGATGCAAGTCCTTTTCTTTGAAGAAAGCAAAGATACATTCATCCCAAAAGAGAATTCCCAAAACGACACACTACAATGGTGTACTAATGCCCATTACTTTGAGTGGACATTTGTAGAGACAGAGAAAAGTGTGGGGCACGCCCCCCCCCCCCGTTATGATTAAACATACTGAGGAGGCTATTTATACTGATCAATAATTCAATTAGTCGGTGCCCAATAAGGAAGATAAAAGGAAACGAGTGGAGAAGCCAACATAACATGACACAAATCAATTAGAAAGTGTCAGACAACATAAAGCGTGCACTAATCAAAACAATAAACAAGATTATAGAAATAATAGAAGTGTAAAATACATGTGGAAATGGCATTCTTGACCCTGTTACATTCATATTCACACATCAATTTTATATGCATGTTATATAGCCTACAGTCAAGACAAAATTATTTGCACCATACACTTACTATAAGATTGTTATGTTTGGACTTTTCCATATTGAGGAGGCATACACAGAGATATTTATAACATGTTTATTGTATGTCGAGTCCAGCCAACAACTGCCTTGCACACTGGGATAAATGCAAGGGGTGACATGTACACTTTGTCTTAAAGCTATAGTACACTCTTACATTATGTCACATCCCCCCTATCAACCAAAGACTCCATAATTTGACTAAATTTTGGTTTCAACACTAAAACAGCTTTTTACATTTTCCTGTGCATCAATACTAACATATACGACATACAACTTGATGCCTACAGTTTAACATTCCTCAGTGAATCGCTTAGGAGCCTTTGTAACCCTCTGAGATTTCCTAACCATTACAGGCTCACTGATTTCTGTACCTACACTGTCAGACTTACGTCTATGACTACAGACTATGTGTGGTATCTGGTATTACCACGGTTTGGTTATCCTCTACTTTCTGCTCCTCATCACCTGTCTCGTCTGTGTCAGTATGAGGCACTTGTAACAGCTGTCTCCTGTTTCTTTTCAAAGTCACGCCATCTGCAGTAATTACTTCATATGATCTAGGCGCTACATTTTTTTTTATACTCTGGCATTCTTTTCCCAGCAATTACCATCATGTATTCTCACTGTCATTGGGATTCAAGTCATTCAACCTGTGAATCATTCTATCATTATAGCTTTTTTCATAATAGCTTTAATTGTATCTTTTTCATTTCTTTGGAACTGGTGAGTGTTCCTATTTTCATCTGTTTTTCTACTTATGATCACAGGTAGCCTGGTCCTTAGCTTTTGGTTGAACAACAGTTCAGCTGGGAACACCCCATTTCATTGGTGTGGCCCTGTAATCCAAAATAGCTAAATACGGATCTTTGTTTGAGTCTATTGCTTTCTTAATCAGCAACTTTACTACTTTTACACCATTTTACACCAACCCCTTTGATTGTGGGTAAAGCAGACTTGATGTATTGTGTTTGAATTCAAATATTTTTGCAAACTCTATAAATTCATTGCAGCTGAACTGTGGTCTATATCAGTCATTATCGCTTGCAGTATTCCATGCCTAGCAAAAATTGATTTTATATGTGTTATTACCTGCTTGGCTGTTGTCTCTGGCTCTGGGTAATGCAAGTAATAATCTAGCACTAATACATAGTCCTTACTCTCTAGTGTTGACAAATCTATGCCTACTTTACACCAAGGCCCATATTGATGTAAGATTACATTTCTTATCATAGAATTTCAGAAGTGCAGCTTTGGATATGAGTGCTTTTAAATCTTCAAACTCTTTTTTGTGGTTTTCGTCCCAGTTCCACTAATGTATCTCTTCTACCCACATTGGCTCTTTGCTTTGCTTGGACCTGTGTTTCTGACTTGTCTCACATGCTCTGACTGTATCCTCTAGGTCCGTGTTCATATTGGGCCAGAATAACACTTCTTTTACTCGCCGTTTGGATTTTCCCATCCAAAGATGCCCCTCGTGTATTTTTAGTAACATGCTATTCTGCAACACTTGTGGAACTACAATCCTACAACCTTTGTCAGTTCAGCCCTGTACTGTATGTATGGTGTTGGTACTTTATGAGCAGACCATCCCTGTGTTATAGCCTTTATCAATTTTTTGTAAGCTCTGTGGCTCTTGCTATCACTGTCCACATTTCATCAGACACAGGGCATTTTTTTTAAGTCAAATGAACACGTATTATTTCACCCTGTTCTGTACTTTCTATAGCCTCTGTAGTGTCAAAAGCTCTTCAGAGCGTGTTTGCTGCTATCAGCTCTTTCCCTGGCCTGTACAACAGCTGTACCTCATACTTGTGCAGTTTGAGGAATAATCTTTGAATCCTCTGTGGTGTGTTTGCTAAGCCCTTGTTTGCAATTGTAATCAAAGGTTTGTGATGTTTCAGCCCCTACTGTGCACATGAAACTTTTCACATCCATACACCAGGGCTCGTGCCTCTTTTTCTATCTGTGCATATTGGCACTCTGTTGTGGTGAGGGCTCTAGATGCACGTGCTACCGGTCTCCACCTCAGCCCTTATTGCTGTAAGAGTACAGCTCCTATGCTTGCTTAGGAGGAAACAACAGATATCTTAGTGTTCCGTTTCTCATCACAGAATTTTAGAAGTGGCACTTTGCTTTTAAATCTTCAAACTTTTTTTTTTGTGAAATACTTCAGGAGCAGAGCACAGCCCAAAAGGTCATCTTTTAAAGCAATACCTCCCGAAAGGCATGTTAAATGTGCACAGCCTTGCACTATCTCTATCTAGGGCTAGTTGCCGAAACCCAGCTGACGCGTCTAGTTTAGAGAAATATTTAGCTCCCGCTACATCCCCTTGCATTGGCAGCTGGAAACGTTCTCTTTTTACATGTGTTCAACTCTTTGGGGTCTATGCACAGTCCATCCATTCTGTCGGCTTCTCAATTTTTTCAATTATTTCTACGGTTTCTAATCTTTGCAGTTCCGCTTTCTGCCATTCTTTTAACGGTAAAGGTACTTTTCTAGGTGCATGTATCACCGGTCTCTTCAGCTTTACCAGCTCTATTTTGTGCTGTAGTTTTACTTTTCCTATGCCCTGAAAGTCTGTGAATGTGTCTTCTAAATTCACCGTGTTGTTTGCATTCACATTGCCATTCACTACATGTACACAATTTACCAATCCTAATGCATTACATGTTTTTAAACCAATTATGGGAACCTTGTTAACTTTCACAATTACAAAACGTACCTGCTGTGTTTTTCCATCAATCTTCAACATTAGGATACAAGTTTCTACTGTGGAAATTGTTTCTCCACTGTAAGCACTAAGCGTAATATTTTCTTTAGGGATCACAACAGGTTTTAATTCTAACCTAGACAGTTCAGGGTCTGGCCTTATGTTTACTTGAGCTCCTGTGTCCAGTCTGAAAGTCTTAAGCTACTGTTAAGCTGACACCCTGGGATCTGTTGAAGCTGACACCCTGGGATCCTTCAAGAAGCTGCTTGATGAGATTTTGGGATCAATAAGCTACTAACAACCAAACGAGCAAGATGGGCCGAATGGCCTCCTCTCGTTTGTAAACTTTCTTATGTTCTTATGTTCTTATGTTAAGAAAAGTGCAACCTTTTGTTCATTTTCCTTTTTGATTGCTCCTATTGCAGTTATGTAAATGACAAAACGCTGTTTGAAATGCTTCCATTCTTCCTAGTTGTTCCCTGCGAGTTTTAATTCCATTGGCGGCTTTAGCTGTTCCATGTTCATTCAGTGTTTATTATTTATTTACATTTTTAATATAGATTTTTTTCTGCTCTTGGTGACGCTTTACTCAGCCATGTGTGAGTTTTCATTTTCTTCTGGTACCATGTTATGTTTGGACTTTTCCATATTGAGGAGTCATACACAGAGATATTTATAACACGTTTATTGTACATCAAGTCCAGCCAACAACTGCCTTGCACACTGGGACACATGCAAGGGGTGACATGTACACTTTGTCTTAAAGCTATAGTACACTCTTACAATATGTCACACCCCTTAGCGGGGAGCAAAGGGTTAGTAAGGGGGTCGTGACTATAACTAAAGAGGCAGGTCTGAAAAAATGTAAAACTTTTTTTTCTTTTTTTTTAAAGGATAGAACATTTTTAATAAAATATATAAATGACGGTTAATTAGTACAAATGAGCTGTTGACGATCACTCTAGGACTTGTAGAACCAGAGAAATTATGCTTGAAGTGACGAGTGTCAGTGAAACTGCAGTGAACAGAGCCGAATTGGCGGCTTCCATGTATGGCGACATTCTTCAATTGGTGGCCCGCAAGAGCCTTCCGTCTCTCCCATCAAATGTCAGCTGCAATGCTGCCAACTGGGTGGTTTTTCCCGCAAAATGTGGCTGTTTTTAATTACGTTTTGGGGGAAAATCACTTTCATTTATTGGGTTTTAATGTGAAATGACTAAACAGGCTTTAAAATGGCCTAAATCTTTACTTTCTCATTAAACGCACAATGAAGAATGCTAAAACAAGAACACATTTCTATAAATGACTGATCTGTATTAATGTTAATACAATTATAAATAGTGATTGTAATAAAGTGTGTCCTGCATTTATTTATTTTTTTAAATTATAGATTAATCACTTATAAAAATGTTGCGCCCTCATTTTCATGCAGTTTCTTCATTCTGCATGGACCAAAATACGTACTTTAAAACAATTCTTACATCGAATTCTTAAAGGGGAAGAAAATATCAGGGGAAAAACAGCAATCCTAAATATAATAATAACATTCAAGTTATATTTACTAACCCCTAAAAAGGATATATTTCATATATTAGAAAGCTACTTGTTCACAGTTAATAAAAAATTATTAAAACTAGCATTTCTAGTGGCAAATCACACAGCCATTTCCACTGTGGATTATTGTCTGAGATCGTCAAAGACATTGCAAATGACACAAACTGCACCAATCTCAAAGACATCCAGCTGCACAGAACTGCACAGCAGTGATAAATTCAGTACTGAGGCCATGCTTTTTTATTTTTTATTATGGTTTCTTTTGGGAAGAAGTAGGCAGGTTTTTTTGAAAAGTAGTTGTCCTTCATTACAAATGCTAGTTGCAGATACGCATGTTTGAAAGGTCATCGCTATCTACAGGACATTTGTGTCCCCTAACAAGCGATATTTATTGGCAACACGCCATAATACAGAAACAAATGATCACTGCACTTTATCTGGTAATAACCCTTCTCCTTCCTTGTTTACAGCATGCTGTATGTAAGCTACTTTCAATTAATAACTCTAGTTTGGTCACACACTTTGCATGCACATTCATTCCCATTCTATTATTATTGTTTAACTTCTTAAAATAATGACTCCTCTCCTGTCACTTCTGTCTTCTCTTAAGGTTTGTTTAAATGCTTGCTGCTCACCCTGGTCCACTTCTGACACTGAAAATTACTTGAATGTATTTATGCATGCTGCACAAAGTGGGGTGTAGCCCCCTCTATATTTTCCTCTGGCCCCCCTTCCAACTCATCATGGAAAGTCTGTCACCGCTGTTTTGCCAAATTTGCCATGCCACCGCCACTGATTGACGTGCTTTCATGCTTGCTGCATGCTTGCTGCATGCTTGCTGAGCAGTAATTGTGTGTAGAGATGGGGAAGCTGAGGGCTTTCTCTTGGAGTGTAAGGGCAGCTCTGCTGCACGCAATGCCAAATCAAACGCTTCGGTGGGTAGGGGCTTCTTTGCATATTATAAAATGGGACTTTTAAATACTCTATCCGGATTGGTCAGAACAGGTCACATTGGGGTGTGAATATTACAGTATTTTCCCATGGGTAGATTTATTTAAATTTATGTTAATAAGCATGACTAATCACATTTAATATACTATTTTGAAAAAAAAGGTAGCCATATTTAAAGTCGCAATAAAGAGGACTGCCGAGATATTTTTATCTTCCTGGAAACCAAACTCAATGAGATTTTGGATGAGTCTGAATCAGACACCAACACTTATTCAAGTGGTGAAAAAAAATGAATACGGCTAGGCAGCAAACTTACTGAAGTACAGGTTCTGTGCTTTCTTGACTTTAACCTGACAAAGAGAAATTTGTGAGCTAAAATACAGTCATTCATATTCCGACCAAGAGCAGTCAAGTTGACCGATACATAGAAAACATATTAGAAAAATTTAAATGTTGTGATATTATTTGTCAACAGTGACTTGCAGCCATATATTGAAATTTGATTATATCCACTCATTTTACACAGGGTATATCCAATGCAAATGTAGAGGCCTAAACTGTGTATCCTAGCAACACGCTGATGTTGTTTATCTACTGTAATAGCACTAAAAGAAGTGCATTCTCACGCACTCAAGGTTTTAATACAAACCGGCAACAGAAGACTTCAAATCGGGTTATAATTTGATGCATTGATTAACCAATATATAATCGAAGATCGGAAAATTTAAGGACATCGATTAATTGTTGCACCACTAGATTCTAGTGAAGAATCTGAAGTAGATGAGCCTGCACATCAACCAAAAAATTTGATGTAAAATCAAAAGAATGCACAGTATTTATAAAATTATTTCTGATCCTTGTCCCTGAGGGTTGTGGCTACCACTGGTAATTTTACAGTTTTTTAGGTAGGGGATCACTAAATTACACTTATGAGGACATTTCCAAAAAAAAATAATTTTGAGTACATTTTAAAACTTATTTTTTTGCATTCAAACTAGGTAATCATAGGGTATATTTCATCAGGGTGAAAACATTATTCTCTTAATCCTCAGACTCAATGTGACAGGGTGGCCCACCACTGTGTGTTATTATGTTGTCTGTTATATGTGTTATTGTAGTGGTGAACAGATTTTGGGTTATGTACCACAGGTGATGTAAAATGTATATTTGTATTTAGGCACAGAATTGCACAATCACTCCACGTGCAGATTAAAGTTGGTATTAGTATGGAAGCACAGGGAACACAATATATTTATTACAGATGTATCGAGGTGTATCCAATTGAATGAATGATTAGCAATCAAGTCTCAGTACAGCTGCATAAAAGAGGCAGTGTTTCACTCACTCGGGGTGAGAGTTCAGTGTGGAGTGAACGGGAGAGAGGAAGAGAAAGAATAATAAAAATAATAATAATATAAACAAATGTTACTTGTACGGGAGGACTCACACAATGCTTGTCTTGGAGTTCGTCCATGGCTTGTTTTGGCCGCCTAACCGTTTTGTTTTGTGTGTCAGTGTTTGTTTTGTTCAACTGTTTTATTTGTTCATTTATAATAAACCGGCGCATTCCCTTCATTTCACTTGCAGTGCTGTGTGTTCTTCTGGGTCTGACGTCACTGCTCAAGCCAACTTGTCACAGTCAGTCAGACCTCAATCAGGTAGAATTTTCACTGCAGTGGAAGGGTTAAAATGCCCTAACCTTAAAAAATGTAGTTTTACGTATACCTGTATCTGCCAGAGTCTTGCTTAATTTTAATACAATTATCCAATCCTTTTAAAATCTTTCCCCTATGAAGGCAACCTCCACCATCATACTCTTTGCCTATACTGCCAACTAACCCAAAGGAAATTCTTGGAGATGAAAAGTTTTCCATTGATAGGGAGTTCTTAGAAATGCACGGCATTGCTGGTGGATCAAAACACAAAAACAGGATTATTTTTATATCCACTGTCTCCAGACTCTTGGATGTTAGCAGAATAATAGATTAGCAAGACCATCTTTGCTATTGTAATGCCCTATTGGCTGGTCTACCTTGTAAACTAATCAATCTCTTACAGCAGGTTCAGAATACAGCTGTATGAGTTGTGACAGGTACAAAAAGATTTGAACATATTACACCTGTTCTTGGCTGCTTGCATTGACTTCAGGTGAAGTACAGAGTTATTTTTAAATTTAAGGCTGTCTCTGGAAATGGCCCTGCTTACATTAATGATATGCTTTTGCCTTAGGTTCCTGAACGCCAGTTGAGATCTGCTGACACTGGGCATTTGGTGACTACAATGATAAAACGAAGATCTTGTGCTGGAATAGCCTTTAGTCATTATGCTCCTGTATTACGGAACAATCTTTCAATTCAAATCCATAATTAAATAAGCTTAAAACACATATCTAAGCAGAGGCCTTTTTGTAGTGGGATGGCCTACTTTAGAGTTTTGTTTATAGACTTTTTTATGTTTTTCATATTTTATTGTATATTATATGACATTGTATTATTGTATAGTGTGTTTATTTGTAATGTGAAGCGATTTGGGATGCCTTGGCCTGAACTTGATCGTGAAGCTTAGTAATAAAATCAATCTGTTTAATTTGCTATGCTCTGAAAGGGGCTGAAAGTTCTCTTTTCTTTTTTTTTGGATAAAGTAGTGAGAGGTGAAACGTCGTGGGACATAGAATGATTCTCAGGCTTTATTTCTACTGACAGTAATAAATCACCATTGTGAGATTTAGCAATTCTTTTTTTCTCTGTATCTATGGGGATGTGTGAGTAAATTAAAGCTAAAAAGGGACAGCCCTTTGGAGAAGTGTGTGCTGGAACCATTTGATAATGTGTCAAATATGCTATGGCAAGTCCAGGCTTGTGTAAGGGCTTGCCTGGCAGGCCCTTTTGACTTGTTTGAATAGTCATTCCTCTGTGTTCTGGCTGAAGAGTAAGTGAAGAACTATGTGATTTAAAGAACTGAGGGGATTTACTGTATCCCCTTGAAATTCTGCCTTCCCCATAACCTGTATGGACTCTGGTAGGCTCTAATTATTAGATTGGTAGTTTTACTTTTTACTTTTAAAGGTACTAAAGTACTTTTAAAAGTAATTTAGTACTTGTATTCCCTGAAAGAACACATCTTGGTGACAGGATTAACCCTTTACTTAAACAGAAACCATTTTAAGACCATTTTAAGATGTTCTAGTTTTCAATCCATAGCATCCCCTGACAATTCAAGCTGTAGCAGATTTACCAACATATCCTTAAATCTCCCATAACTCTAAACATACATTAGCTACCCATATTGTATTATTTAACCCTCTGTAGCAGGGTGGTGGGAAAGCCCTGCTATTTAAATGTTTATTTATTGTTAGAACTGGGTCTCCCCCTCCGCCCCTGTGCAGTTTATTTTGTGTTTGTATTATGATTTATTTATTTGTGTTTATTGTTTATTGTGAGAGGTTGGTGGGCTGAGTCAGGTGGTGGTGGTGGGACCGGCAAAAATACTCAGGAGGCTTGTATGGTTTCAACTCAGCAGGGGAGCTTTTATTTGTCTGGCCGAAGGTGGCCACCGACCAATATTCCAACAACAAAAGGGAAAAAATGAACAATGAAAAAAATTTAAAAAATAGTCAAAATAAGTCCCCACCAGTATCAACAATGATAAAGGAGGAGACGAAAATAAAAAGGTAAAAATTAACAAAAGTCCCGCACACACACTCAAGCAATAACTATAAATAAAAAACAATATTGGCGCTCCTGCGCTGGCCTCTAGGGGGCTCCCGGTCCTGAGCAGGTTTTAGTGTCATGCTTCCGGTCGTTCTTCCGGGTGGTAGACTGAATGAATAGCCGCCTCCGGTCTCTGTAAACACAACACCTTTTGACAAGAAAATAAATGGCGAGGCACTCTTTTTTCTATTACAGAGTAGTTTCGTTCCCGAGGAGCCATTTTTTTGCTAAGATATAAGACGGGGTGTTTGACCCCGTTGATCTCCTGGGACAGAACAGGACACAGGCCAACATCTGAGGCATCGGTCTGGAGGATGAACTCTTTGCTGAAGTTGGGTGACACCAGAGCTGAAGCTTGGGAGAGAGCGCTTTTGATTCAGTCAAATGCTTTTTGACATGGTTCTGACCATCGTACTAAATTTGGGGTGCCCTTTTTCGTAAGGTCAGTGAGGGGCCCGGCAATGGTGGAAAACTCGGGGATGAATCGGCGATAATAGCCCGCCAGTCCCAACAGTGACCTTACTTGGGCTTTGGTGTGAGGAATCGGAGTCTCCACCAAGGCCTGGACCTTGGAGGCGACTGGTTTCACTTGAATGAATGAACCCTAGGTACTGGGTCTCTTGCTACCCAAATGTGCATTTCCCCAACTTGACTGTTAGTTCCACCTCCCTCAGAGATTGAAGGACGGCTGCTAATTGGTCCAAGTGCTCTTTCCAGGTAGAGCTGAAGATAACTACATCATCAATATACGCGGCTGCATACCGATGGTGTGGAGCTAATACCCTGTCCATCATTCTCTGGAAGGTGGCTGGGGCTCCATGCAGCCCGAAGGGTATGGTTCGAAACTGAAACAAACCATCTTGGATGGACAATGCCATTTTCTCCCGTGAGCTAGGGGTTAGGGGGATCTGCCAATATCCTTTTGTCAGGTCCAGTGTCGACAGATACCTCGCGTCCCCCAGCCGGTCAAGGAGTTCATCCACTCAGGGCATCAGGTACGCGTCGAATTTGGAGACCGCATTCACCTTGCGGAAGTCAACACAGAAGCGAGTAGTACCATTCTTCTTGGGTACCATTACTACGGGGCTGCACCACTCGCTTCGTGAAGGTTCCACGACCCCCAATGCAAGCATACGTTCTGCTTCCCGGCGCATGACCTCTTGTTGACTTACCGGAATACAATAGGGACGCTGCCAAACTACTACACCCGGCATAGTGATAATGGCATGTTGGATGACGTTGGTTTGGCCAAGCACCTCAGAAAAAACATCCCCAAGCGCCGTCACTAACTGTTCCAGCTCCTGTTTTTGGCGGGGAAGTAGCTGGTCCCCCCCCCAATCAAGGCTGTGGATTCTGGGGTTCCTATTTCTGGCCCAAAATCCTCGCTCACGCTATCTTGCATAATGAATAGAGCCTCTCGCTCTTGCCAGGGTTTTAACAAATTTACATGGTAGATTTGCAGGGGCTTCCATTGAATTCAGAATTCACTGGCCCTACCACCCGAACTACCTCATAAGGGCCTTGCCACTTTGCATACAGCTTCGATTCGGTGGAGGGAAGGAGTAACAGTACCCGGTCACCCGGTCGAAAGGTACGAAGCCTTGTTTGTTTATTATAATGCCGCATCTGCTCTTGCTGGGTGTTTCGTAGATTCTCCTGGGCCAATCGCCCAATCAGTTCCAATCAATCCAAGCCCTCTCGCACCAGATCGAGAATACCCCATGACTGCCTCCCGTACAATAGCTCAAACGGGGAGAACCCCGTAGAGCTCTGGGGCACTTCTCTCACTGCAAACATGAGAAAGGGGAGGAGCTTCGCTCAGTGCTTTTGTTCTTGATCTACGAAACGCCTCAGCATATGTTTTAGGGTCTGATTGAATCGCTCCACCAATCCTTCCATCTGTGGATGATAATCTGACGTGCGGATGGAGCAGATTTTGAGCATTTTATAGACCTCCTGCAAGGTGTCCGCCACAGAGTTAGTCCCTTGGTCCGTTAAGATCTCTTTGGGAATCCCTACTCTGGCTATAATGTGAACCAGTTCTCGGGTGATGTTTACGGCATTAGTAGAGCACAGCAGCACCGCCTCGGGATATCATGTTGCGTAGTCCACCACTACCAATATGTGCGTATATCCCAGGTCGGCAGGCAGCAGAGGTCCCATAATGTCCATCGCGATGCGTTCAAAGTGGGTACCAACCAGGGGCAGAGGAACCAGCGGGGCTGGGCGCACTGTGGTCGGCACTACTCGCTGGCATTTGGGACACCCCGCTACATATTTCTCCATGTCACCGCGCTGTCCCAGCCAGTAAAATCGGGGCAGTATTCGCTCCAAGGTCTTTTCTCAACCCAGGTGGCCGGAAAAAGGGATATCATGTGCTAAATGCAATATCTTGGTGCGAAAAGGTCTTGGAACGAGTAGTTGGGTTATAGGCTGCCCTGTGCCCGAGGCTCGGGATACTCTATATAGTAGTCGCCTGGACACGATGAAATGGGGAAAAACGAGTGGCCTGGCGCCTTCAACTTCCTTCCCGTCGATCGACCGGACCCGTTCCCGGGCGTGTACCAGATTGGGGTCGTTATTCTGCTCCCACATCCCGGTCCCAGGTCGATGGCATATCGAGCGGTGGTGGCATAGCATCTGCCCTTGGGGCCTCAGTGGCCAATTCCCGTGAATCACACTGAACTCCCATCCCCTTCTTCTTTCGTTTGGTCAGATCAGAACACTCTACCACCAATCCCCATCCCTCGTCTTGCCACTGCCCACTCAAGCTTCTCAGCCCTCCACTCTCGCTTGGTTTTCCGGGGCCGAAACTTGGCGGTAAACAGATCCGCTTTCAATGGGAAGATATCGCCAATCTCTCTTCCCGTTGCAGTCCCCCCCTTTTCGGTTAGGGACGGGGCCTGTACTGGGCATAATTCATGGTGAAAAGGCCAGTCCCGGCCCAATACTATGGGTTATGGTACCCACCTTGCGACAGCCACGGCTACGCGGCATGTCCGACCCTTCACAGTCAAACTAACTTTAGTGGTGGTGTAGGTCTTGGTGTCCCCGTGGATACATGAGATTGCCACAGTTCCCTGAGGCCGTCAAGCCACACCTTCCAAGAGAGCTCCTAACACAATGGTGTGGTTACACCCCGAGTCCACTAAAGCGTGGGTTCTCACTGTCTCGATCTGTACGGGCACTAGACAAGGTTCCTCCCGACCCCCTCCCCGGTACTCACCCTCCGCCGGTGTTCGGAATCAGGAGGCCACGTCGCACTCCATGGCGGCCAAGTGGCCTGGTTCGTGGCACCAGAAGCAGACCGGGGTGGCGGACGTTGCGGGAGACGGATGCCTGTTCCCGGGCCCGCCATAGGAGGGGCTCCCCGGGTTTGCTGTGGCCCAGCTGGGGGCTAACTTCGTCCTCAACTTTGGAGGCAAAGCGCCCGCAGGGTCGGTGGAAGCCGGGGGCCTCGCTGCTGTGGGTTGAGATGTTGTCTGGGCCCGGGTCCAAGTGGATGGTGATGGGTTCCTGGTTTCCCGTCGCTCCGCAGCGTCCTCACAGGCCTCGGCCAGTTCAATGGCTTGCCCCAGGGAGTCGGGAGCATGATGTGCCACCCAGTCCAGGGTCCCCAGTCCCAATACAGTGAGGAACTGGTCGATGGCCACTGCCTCCATCATCTGCTGCGGGGTTCTCGTTTCCGGGCGGAGCCATCGGATAAGGTGATCCCACAGCTGTTGGGCTACTTGCCGTGGCCGGGCACCAGGGGGATGCACATAGGCCTGAAACTTCCGGCAGTGCGACTCCAGTGTTGGGTTCAAGTGGTGAAGAATGGCAGTCTTTACTTTTTGGTAGTTACCCATGGCCTGGTAGGTGGCCTGGGCTTGCCCGGTGAGGCAGAGTCCCAGGTGTAGCGCCCAGTGATCGGCTGGCCAGGATGACGCTTCGGCGACCCGCTCGACTGGGGTACGTGGCGCGGCGGCCGCGGACTTCCATGTTCGGACGAGGTGGGTGATCTTTCTGGAGTTCCCGGGAAGCTCGACCTTTGCCTTTCCGCCAGTCTCATCCGGTTTTGAGCAACGCCAACAGCGATCGGGAGGATCGACCACAGCTCCGACCCATTGCATCCCCGTCACCTCGGGTGTAGCGGGTGGTTTGGTACATTCCTCAGCTGGGGCTGTGACTCGTGGTAACGCTGGGCGCGGCTGACGCACCAGGTGGGGGGATCTCCCGACTTAGGCCTTGTGAAACAACTGGACAGTTTCTTCTCCCCCTCACCTGTGTAAACCTGCAGCTCGCAGTCTTATTTTTTGCCGGGTGGTTTTTTACAGAAGCACAAAAAATAAACAGCTCTGGGGGGACAAGCCAGCTGACCCCATTCAGAAGTCCCCGTTAACAAACTTTTATGTTGGTTTAAACACGTTCGGCGATGGAGAACCGCTTTGTCTATTCTTTATCTTTCCCTCCCCCCTTTCTTATTAACCCTGACGGCCCGTGTGGGTTTTGAGCAACGCCAACAGCGATCGGGAGGATCGACCACAGCTCCGACCCATTGCATCCCCGTCACATTTATATATAAATGTTGGCGAACACTGTGTTTTGTTATTGTATTTATGAAGCTCTAGCTGTGCGTTTGTTTTGTTAATGTTTTGTTTTTATTTTGAAACATATTCTGGTAGAGGCGAGGTTAGTAAACTCGTCCTCTGCCAGGAGTGAATAAAAACCTTGTGCAGAAGGTGGGTATCTCCCGAGTTAATTAGTTGTGTAATTGTTGCTAATCGGAAGATGGTCACCTGTATATAAACCTGCAGCTCTCTGCACTCCGGGTGGGTGTTCAGAAGTGGAGAACAGGAGAGCAAGAGAAGAGTTGATTAATTTAAAAGAAAAGACTAACAAACAGTGAAGGCCCAGCCTGACCTTAGTTTCAGTTGTTTTGTGTTCGTGATTTGTTTTGTTTAATTATTTATTTTTGTGCTCTGTGAGCAGTCTTTTTGTTAAAACCTTTTATTTATTTTTGTTATTTGAAAATAAAAACGGCACAAGTGCAATTGCTCTGTTTTTGTTTTTTTAACCCCGGTTTTCTCCCCAATTTAGTGTGCCCAATTATTATCTGTATCCTTGGCTCACTGTTCGCAACCTCCCCATAGACTCTGGGAACAGAGGTTGGAGAATGCATCCTCTGAAACATGCTCCTGCCAATCCATCACGTTTTGCACTGCGAATCCACAGTGAGCCCACCATACCTACAGTGCTGGAGGACCGTTTGAGCTATTGTACGGGAGGCAGCCATGGGGTATTCTCGATCTGGTGCGAGAGGGCTGGGAGGAGCGAGAATTCGACAATAAAATGTAGCTAAATATGTCCTTCTCCTGCGGGATCGATTGGAACTGATTGGGCGATTGGCCCAGGAGAATCTACGAAACACCCAGCAAGAGCAGATGATCTGGGACTCCAGGATGCTCAGTGACCCAAACATCTTATTTGCATATATGACCTGTTCTAAAAAAAATAACCATCTCAAGGTTTGCTTCCTTGTCATGCTGGGACAAAAACTCACGAATGTCATATTGTAGTTGTATACATTGTGAAGCTTTCTGATTTACAAGGTTAAAGACTTGAATTAAGTGATCAGTTCATCACAGACTAATATTGTTTTTATGTAAGTGTATTGCATCTAAAAAGTCATTCATTTTCATCCCTGTGACATCACACACCATTTCCTCCTTTTTGGGACAAGTTTCTGTGACTTTACTTAGTCATATAGTACAAATGGTTAATTCAGTAGTATTTGACTTGCTGTGCCTGAGTGATCGACGCAGGGATTGATTAGATTAGGTGAGAGAGAGCACACAGGGAGTGAGAAGAAAGATGGTGACTGTGCATGTTGTTTAGCTGTCTAGAGATATTATTGAATAATCCAGTTAAAATCAGTTAAGATTGTACACTAGCTTTGAACTTCCTTTGAGCTTGTCTGGAGTATCGTATGTGCCTAGACAGCATATAGACAGTGAGTAGGTGAGGTTGGAAGATTGAAAGGTTATGTTGTCACATTAGTTAAAGGGAATGAGGAAGGTTGTTAGTCCCAGCATCTCCCCAGACAAGCTTAATAGTAACACAGTATTGGAGCAACAGGACCCAGAACCACTTTCAAACACAATAAAATAGTAAGGGCATATAACAAGGAAATTACAATAAAATTTGAAGATACTTACTCCTTGACTTCCTATGAGTTTATGTTCCTTGCAGTGAGTTAAACACAAGTTATCTAGCCGCTGAGTAGCCAGTCAATTATCCATCTGCAGTATATTGTATGCTTAATTTTCTTGTTGCACTGCAGTACTTACCTGTCAGACAGAAGTACCTTTTTACAGATAATACAGAGGAAAAGAGACAAGGAGGTTCTACGGTTTGAACTCCCCCTAGGTTTATCTTATTCAGCCATTTGACACTATTCCCCTTATCAAACAATTCAGTGTTGCCAAGAAACTTAGTTATTGATTTTTAGATCTCCTCAAAGCAGTACAACAAAGTGTAAGTGTCTTTTGTTGCAACTCAGCTGTCATATCAATTTTATAAAAGTGATCTCCTGAAATTTATTACAATCTGATTTACAGTAGCCACGCTACATGTATAGTACAATAGATGTACATAAAATACATGAGGGCTGGTGGTATTGCAACGGCGTTGAGGAATAACTGAAAATATTATTTTATGATAAGCACGAACCTTGTGCGGGGCAGTGCACACATTGTTCCAGTTAAATGGCACAAGCTCTTACTGTTTCATCAGCCTTTGTTCCTTTTCATTATGCAACCGTTACTTATTCTTCCCATTCAAATAGTAAAGAAATCATTGAAACTGTCTGTAAACATTGTGCGATTTTCCTGTGTTTAATTTAAGCTCTGAATTAATGCAGGGTTAATGAACTCTTAAAATTAAGCTCTACATGGCTGGTGCACATCAGCAGTTTGCAATCACCAGCCTTGTTGTTCGATCTTGTGATGCGTGGGTATAGCACTTTGCTGCCTGTGAGAATTGAGTAAAACTCTGAAATGTAACTTCTTGTTATCTGGGTTTCACATTGGTAAAGTGAAGAAGAAACACAGATTTTAACTATTAATGTACTTTGTCTCACCCTATGCATCATGCTATGCAAATAAGACCAAATTTGGTCAAGGAAATTACGTAAGCTAGCTGTATATATCTGCTGAACCAATTAATTTCTTGGCTCTCTATGCCATGCCAGCTCAGAAAATAAGCCAGCATCTCTGATTCCATGAAAGCTCAGCTTGGCTCAGAAGTAAATAACATCTACACTGATGCCAGCTCAGAAGACCATCAACTGAGACTTGTATGTGAGATCACTGATGTATCACATTTGATTTGGTTTGTTCCTGTTTGCATTTTGATTCCCAAATAAACTACTTTTGATTGACTTTATCTGAAGAATATTCATTATTTTTGAGAAGAAATCGAACCTGTTACAACATGCATAAATCAAGTGTGGACTGTAATTAGCTAATATTGTTTATTTTAAAATAAGTAGCGCAGTTTATTGAAAAAAGTTATTTTAAAAAAACATTACTAAGCCACAGAAATGGGAAATGTAGTTATACATATTATGGCAGGGCAGAAGCCGTGTTGCTGTTAGTAGAGTGTATGGGAATGTAAGGTTGGCAGGGATGGAGTTAAATCTATCCCTGCCAGCGATCACAAGCGTAGCCATTCCCCAATTAGGTAATTTGGTGCTAATTGGGGAGTGGCCATATGTACATAAGGAATCCTTTGTCTGGTGGAGAGAGTTTGGTGAGTTTTGATCTGTGTGTTGGTGTTTGTTTATATTTGTTCAGTGAAGATGAATTCCCAGCCTAACAGCAGTTTTGTGTGTATTTGTGTATTTTGTTTAAACCTTTTGGTGTTAGCCTATGTGCCTTTTTCTTTGGTCCTGTGTTTGTTTTGTTAATAAATGTGCACAACAGCGCTCAACTGTAGCTTCTTGACTCTGTCTCTAATTCCAGCCTGTAACACCTTGAGCCACAGCGCTATCCTGTCACAGGTGGTGCCAGTAGTGGGATAGCACGCCCTAGAGATATCACAGGACTGCCGTTGAAAAAAAGGAGCTTTCATTTGCAGGGCTTGCTTGGAGTTTTGGCACCACCAAGAGGAGTGTCCATACGAAGACCCCAGCTTTAGGATGGTGTATGTGAGGGATGAGGTGCAGTCTCCGGACCAGTGGTTCTGCCTTAAATCTCAAGAAAGCCAAAAGCCAGAGACAGGCCCCTTTGCCTCCCAAGCCATCTGATGAGGTCGTTTGGACACACTCCTTGCAGGCCTGGAGGACCAAGGATGGTGTTTTACCTATGGGGAGTAGAGAGTGACATTATGACGGACCCCGCAGCATTCCCACAGTATTCTCTTTATGTTTGCGGGAATGGATGGAAATGGAAATGAAGCTAAAACTTATGTGTAATAATCCACTCAAAACATCCATCTCTTTCTTACAGCGGACACTGCAGCTGAACCTGCCGCTGCTGAACTGCTGTTCCAGCCTTTGAAGAATTTCAGTGGTACATCTAGAGATCTTGGTTGTGATTCCCAAAGCCTAGGAATCTTGGGAGAGCTTTTTAAATCTGGCATTTGACATTGGCGGTGTTTACATGCACAAGTTGTCACGAATGGTTCTGGCATGTCCCTTTTGTGCTATAAGTCATTATATCCTTTTGCATGGAAGGCCTCAGTTGAAAGGGTGTGCGGTTTTTTGATGGACCCAGATTCAGTTAAAATGTGTTTGCCCACTGACGATGGGAATGAGAATGTAGAGATGGGAGCCCACCTAACAAGATTTAAGTTTTTGCAGGTAACAGGCTTTTAAAGATTGGTCACCCACACCTGTGAGCAGAAACTGACTCACTGAGAGCAGAAACTGACCAAAGACTGTCACAGCTACTGGAAGCAGGCTGATCTTTGGGATACAAACTGAACATTTGTGAAATTGCAACAAATATTGCAATGACTGTAATGTGTTTTAAAGAATATCAAAGTTGTAGAAAATATTATTAGCAGATCTGTGTAAGGCCTGTGAAAAGGCTGGCCTGTTGGAAGTTCCAAACCTCCCTTACCAAGCAAAAACATCTTTTTTTAATTACTCAGAGTCTCAAAACATTCTAATCCAGCGAGAGAAGAATGGCAGAATCTATGGAGCACAATTAATATGCTAGAAGCAATCGAACTAGGTTGATTATAGTAAGGAAAAACAAAAGTATTTAAATAAGAAACCTAATATAATAACATTAAGTAAATGTATGAGCAGTCCTAAGTTTAAATATTCAATTAATATTAATATTAATAATTAAAAATTAGCCTCTTGCCTTCTGTGTATATCAAGGAAGTCAAATAGAATTGCAGTTTACAAGAGATTGCTTTATTGACACACCTGAATTGGAACTACATGTTACAAAATCATTTAAAGTATAAACTTTAACAGTAAGCCTGCTAAAGGAATACAACTAATGTTGTAACCTCGTTCTCACCTGCTTGTAGTATAGGCAGTGTTGTAGATGAATCATTGGTGTTGGCCGATGAAGTGAGGATTTTTTCTGATGGTTAGCGATTTAACAGCCAAGATCCTCTCCATAATGAGCGATCTCGTTAATATTAACGAATATTAATACCTTTTGGATAACAGAAGATAGGAGTTTATATTATACCTCGTTTCCATAGTCAAGCCAACTCGAATACCCAAATTCTTTGGTACCATTTCAGTATGCAGGCTGGCCCAAATCAATTCAGATGGAGCACAAAATACATCACTAATCATGGAATCCCAGGTTTTAGCAAAAATCTCTATGAAAGCCAGTGCCAGTTGAAAATGATGGTTAGAAAAAACTAAATAACACAGCACATTATGCACCATGGAATCATGATGAAACGTTATCAATGATTATTGTTTAAGGAGATCGGGTCATTCAAAGTCAACTTCAAGGATCTTTTCGAAATCAAAAAATGTTTCAAAATAGAAGTCAAGTGTTACAAATGTATAAGTCTACTTTCTATTGGTGTGAGTAGAAATGTGCTCCCATGTAGGGAAAAAATCAAGGACCACAATAACAAAATCGTAAACTATCTTAAAACATTTCACTATTATGACAGATTAGATGCGATTTTAGGACACCGTCCAATATCACAAGACAGTCTGCAATGAATTTTCTGGAAAAGTATTCATTGCCATGTTTGATGATAACAATGTCAATAATGATGATACAGTAATCTGGCCACATCTCGCGATAACATGAGTGAGACTTGTCCAGTTCAGGTAATAACTTGAGAAACTCAGGAAACCCTGGAAACGCTACTTTTTTAGTCAACTTGCTTTGTGCCTCAACTCAAGTTTTGGAAAATTGAGGCTAACCCGGGAGCACTTAAGTGCACTCGAGTTGGCTTGACTTTGGAAATGAAGTATTACAAGAATCATTTTCTATATATAACAGAAATGAATTAGAACCTGGCAGGAAGAGATGGGAATGGAAAGCGTAGGATGTGTTAATACGTTCAGTTAGATATTGGTTTGAAATAATGAGTATTGAAAAATGCTTACGATAGTGTTTCATATTAATCAACCCTAAAATTGGCAAAAAGCACAGGTTGTCTTAAAACCTGCTTTAACTGGATTTTGTATGAACAGTGAAGAAGGTCAGACTTAGCTCAGTCACTATAACATTCTGGTATATTAATTATATTTAGATATAAATAACTGGACCTTCCATAAAAAGCTTAAATTACTATTACAATTTATAGGAGCAATTGTTACACTGAAGTAACTTAATTAGAAATACATCTTATATACCATTTAAAGTTAAACTGTTGAAAGAACATATTAAAAGTTTATTATAACATAAGCATGGTGTTGACAATATTGTAAACATATTGTTAAGACACATTTGCGATGATGTTCATTTAATTTAATTCATTTAAGACTTAGTTCAGTTTCTCCAACTAAACAAAAAGTATTTTATATCAATGAAACTAAATAATATAAATGTTTAGCTTATATAAAGGTTTTATTGCAGTAATAAACATAGATATGTATTTACACGAAAATTGTAGAGTTTAAAAGTGAAATCATTAAATGTTTGTCTCAGACACACCATATAATTCTGGAAGGGCATTAGACTTTCAAAAGATAAGGCTTGGTCTTTGGCACCTCAAAGCAGGATTTGGTGTTGGCTCTTAAAAACAATATTCACTGGTTATCAGCAGTTATGAATCCAGGGTCTTTCAAAATTAACTTTCTTCATAACATTTCAGCAGCCAAAATGAGCATTCAATTTAAAATAGAAAAGTCAGTCCTTATCAGATAGGTAGTTATTTTAATTAGGATAATGTATGCGAGCCAAAAATGAATTCATGCGGTGAATTTGGAAAAGTGTTTACAGTGGAGTTTCATATTAATAAAAACATTAGGCTTGGCAAATAAACAAGGTGTGTGGAAACCTGCTGGTACAGGCAACTTTTAAAAAACAGAGAGGTCAGGTTTAGTTCAAGCATGATACAAGTTATATTTAACATGTTTCATTATAGCTTAAATTTAAATGGAAATAACTGAACTGACCTCTGTATGCTTATTCAAAGGCTTGTCATAACCCCCTACAGTCTTTTTGTTCCACAATTTGTTAACACACATTTGTATATGAAAGTAAACTAAACTGAAAAGGTGATGAGATATGTTGCTCAGAGGGAATATATTAAGCTCAGGTTAATATACAGTAATCACACAGAAAGAGGATGTTAAATATGTATAAAATAGCATCTCTTTTAATACACATATAAAGTCGTATTGTATTGCAAGGTATTATAGCAATTTTCCTGTGAACTGTGGTTCACCTGACTTTTAGAAAAAGGAAGGGTTGAAAAAAGAGACGCTATGAGCTCATGTTCCAGTATTTTTGGAAAGAAGTTATATCCAATTTTGAAGGTTATTATGTAACTCCAATTAGTTTTTAAAGAGTTGACCGGATCCAAATAGAATATATCATTATCTCAAAGGTAAGAACAGTCAAGGCAGATTGATGATCAAATTTAATTGGGATTCCTGATGTATTTAATGGAGGAAAAATCCTATATAAGCCCAGAGCAAGACCCCATCCATTACCATTGATCTTGATCTTGCAAGCTGACATGGTCCATGCTCTGAGGTTCTCTGAAAAACTAATTGCTGTTTGGTCAAAGTTAGACTATTTTTGAAGACAGTTCTTATTTTTCATATATCCTACACTACCATTCCATATACTGAAGGTAAGCATACATTTTAAATGAATACCTCTTTTTTTATATTGGATGCATTGCTATAAGGTAAAGGATTTATATTTTAGCTGTGGAGAATGATATATTGAATGTTCTAGAACATAGCGGTGGGCGCTTTAGCTTTTTGCATTTTATAGCCTGAAGGCTGAGCATATGATAACCATACTTGTATTACTGTATTGAAGTACTAATGGTATTAAACCTATACAGTAAAGGCACTGGAAAAGCCCAGACTGCCTATTAGCAGGGATCCAAAGTTGCTTGCAACCTAGGTTAAAACTTGTACTTAGTAGAAATTATATTTTATATAATTTTGTGTGTGTGTGTGGTGTGCATGCTTATGTGTGTGTTAGAAAGGTAACCAGACAAATAAATAGCTAATGCATGGCGTAAGTCAGAATGTGCACAACAACACATGAATTCATTTCTCTTGTTAAATGTTTTTATCTTCATGGCAATGAAGTTTCGGACTCCTATAAGTGGTTCATTCGTGCACTGGGCTTGCAATGTATCCAGATTACTTTTAATAATCAAGAAAAACACACAGACTCATTTAATTTGAAGTTTTAATGAATCAGAGCAGTACAAGTGCTCTTTTTGGTTTATTAAATTCTTTAAATGGATTGAGTGCAGTCATCAATTCCTTCGTTTTCCACAAGAAATGCACCAAGAAAAATATCAGTAGGAGAGATTTCATCTTGAAGATAGCCACTGCGCCTCAACAGAAACATTTTGATCAGAAAACTGCAAAGCTGCATCAGCTCAACCTGGATTCTGTGCTGCTATTGACACACACTCAAGATAAATCATATGTTGCTTTCTTTTTAGATTAAAAACTTTGTATGAGTATAACCGTGGCGGTTCTAGTGTTAAATGTACATTGTACATGCACAAAATTCAGCTACTGTTGATTGGACTGCCACAGAGAAAATGCCTATCTTCCATTGGTTGGTTTTATTTTATATACAAAAATAAAATTCTGCACGATTAAATGAACAGTGGACTGCTTTGCTGAGGACAGCTTCCTCCAATCCCTTTAGATGCACTAAAGGTAAGTTCCTCCACATCATCAAAACTCTGTATAAAGTCAAGAATTTCCCTAGTTTTACTGTATTGCTTTCGACCAAGACAAACTGCATAAGTGACCTCTATTTAGCCACGCTACTAGTGAATGTAATTCGATGTGAACGATGTCTTTAGTGAATTTCAAGAGCTGGCTTAACTGTGAAAAATACAGACAGTTCATTGCAAAGTTGGCAAATACAATCATGGCTCATTGTTGCAGAGTGTTTGTTATTTCTGAATTTGTTGTGACTAAACTATAAAAAAGACAAATGCATTACAATTAAATTAAACTTCTCCACATGTGTGTTGTTGCTGAGCATTCATTGAAAACAGTGTTTGCGAGGTTCCACTGTATGTCATTTACAGCTGTTTCTGTATTTTTTTATTTAGATTGACCAATTATTTTTTATTTTCTTCCCCCATTTCGAAATGTTCAGTTATGTTTTTTCTGCTCACCACAGCGATTCCCATCACAGAAGGTAGGTATTATTTAGGTATTTAAGTTAGGGTGGTTCATTTTAATGAGTTATGCTTGGGTTCCCTCTTGATGGATTCTTCCCCATAGTCTTAGCTGTGGAGATAGTGGCACTGTAGCAACTAGAAGCTATTGTATTAATAAAGAGTTCTGTGTGGTATATGCTTGTTCATTGATTTGTGATAATTAGGGAGGTTCAAAAATCAGAAAATGTATAACAGTTTAGCAGTTTTTTTTTTTTTTTTTTTTAATCTGAGGTACGAACAGTCTTAACACTGTGGAATTTGCATTTTGCATTGGCTAATTAATTAAGTGAAACTACCAGTGCATTTGTTAACGTATGAGTTACTGTAATTCCAAACGCTACTGCAGACAAATTGAAATCTTGGAATGTAGTAGACTACAGACCAGTTGGGACTAGAGCCAGTTCAGATTAGTGATAGTGATTAGTAATATTTAATCATCCAGACTGTGCAAAGAGGCCAAACTTTGCTGGGGATTCTGAAGGAGGCGTCACATTGGCTCTGACACTCCCAGGGTGGGGGATGGGAAACTGGCAGGGACTGATTCTTCTCATCGTGAAACAGCGAACCCTACTGGCCTGACACTGAGCACATTCAGAGTGGATAAGAAGCAGGACTGATCTCTGTTCTCCGTGATCGGTAGCCCACCCACTGCTCTGGAATGCTCGGCATAAAAGCAATTCTGGCTTTAGGCTCCTGAGATCGGAGGACGCTCACATGTCGTCAGAACGTTTGTGTTGTGTGGGGAATGGCGGTGGTGAGCAGAAAAAACATAACTGAACATTCCAAATTGGGGAAAAATAAATAGAAAAAAATAATTAGTCACTTTATGTGTAGCAGGACAGCAGGAGAGAGCCCTGCAAACAATTAAAATGTGTTTATTTTACTATTATTATTATGATTTATTTATAAATTATAAATATGACGACGAAAAACTGTCTTGTTATTGTTTGATTTGAATGTATTTTGTATTTATTTAAAATACAATGTTTTGTTATTGTTTGGCAGCGTAGATGGGGAAGCCCCATGCACATAAAACCCTGCATAGACAATGACCATCTCCCAAGTTAATTAACTGGTTAATTTGTTGCTAATTGGGACACGGTCACCAGTACAAAAGTCTGAAGTTTTCTGTGCCCCTGGTGGGTGTTCTAGAAGAAAGAACGGGTATGAGAGAGGAAACCAAAGACGAAAGTAAAACTAAAACTGGATAATATTGGATCTGTAAAAGCGATTGCCTAGCCTGACCAAGGTATCGTTTCGGGTTTTATGTTCGAGAATTTGTTTTTGTTTATCTTTTTTATTTGCTCTGTGAGTAGTGTTTTTGTTAAACCTTTTTATTTATTTTTGTGTTTTGAATAAAATAGTGCCGCAGTGCGCTTTTGCACCCGAATACTGCCTGTGTATTTTATTTCTGGCCTGACGTCACCACTTAGCCATCCCTGTCATATGTGGTGTGCAGCGTGGGATTACCAGCACCTCCTGGACAGGTACTGCAGAACAGGTACTGCAGGTGCCTTATTTTGTTTTGTTTTTGTGAAATGTTTTTGGAAAATGGGAAGGAAGCAGCGGCAGAAATGGCAGCAATAGGGGGAAATCTGCCAGGTCTGCCTTGAGGGAGAGGAGTGATGTTTCGCTATCCATGAGTTCTGGCATATCTTGCCAGAAGACAGCGCAATGGTACTACCATCAGCCATCTGCCAGGGATATATTGTAGATGAGTGGTGCCCTGGTTGTAGTGAGTTCGGGCACACAGTGGCCATCTGTCCCACCCAATACCAGGGAGAGGAGATGGCTGCCTGAGCAAGCCAGGACCAGGCATCCCGTAGAAGACCCCAGAAATGGAAGGTACCAGCTAAAACTGGTAAAAGGGAGAGCAGCTGGGATGCCACGTTCTGCGCTTTCATGAGCAACTGCTGGTGCCCCATCGGTGGAGAGCATGGGCATTCCCCACTCAACTTCCCCCTCCCAGTTGAGGGGTACAGTTGTTGCCGGAAGGTCTAAGGGGACACAGACATGGACCTGGAGTGGGAGGAGCCCAAACATCCTACACCCAGAAGGGAGGAGCCCGAACGTCCTACGCCCAGAAGGGAGGAGCCCAAGCGTCTACAGCCCAAGAGGGGGGAGCTGGTGTGTCCACAGCCCAAGAGGGGGGAGTCTGAGCGTCCACAGCCCAAGTGGAAGCCCACAGGTCCAGAGCCCAAGTCTCCAGCAGCAAAGGAAGAGTATCTACTGTTCCTACCTCCACCATCATGGGAGGAATACCTACTGCTCCCACCTCCACCGGCGTGAGAGGATTGCTTACCGCTCCCTCCACCACCACCAGTGGGAGAAGTGGAGCTCCCGCTGCCGCCAGCTTGGCCGGGGGCTCCCCTCTCGTCGTTGCCTCCCAAGGGTTTGTTGCTGCCGTCGCCTCCCGAGGGTCAGCTGATGCCGTAATCTCGAGGGTCCGCACCAGCCATCGCCTTTGGAGGGACAGCTCCGGCCCTGTCTTGCATCGCCTGTGGATGCCAGTTTGCCATTGCCTGGGGTTGCTGCCTGTCCTGCGTCACTCGGGGTCATCTGCTCGCTGTTGCTGGGGGTTGCCAGCTCTGCCTCGCCCGGGGATGCCTGCACTGTCGCCAGGTCTTGGTCCCCCTAGGAAGGTGCCTGACTGTGGACTAACCCTTCCTCAAGAGGAGAAGAACAATAAGGGACTTGAGGGAGGGTGGATGGCTTTCAAGGAGGGGGAGGTGGCGATTGCTTTATTGTTTTATTTGCTCTGTGAGCAGTGTTTTTGTTAAACCTTTTTATTTATTTTAGTGTTTTGAATAAAAATAGCACTGCAGTGTGCTTTTGCACCCGAATACTGCCTGTGTGTTTCAATTCCTGTTTCTGACCTGACGTCACCACTCAGCCATCCCTAAATATAGGTCACTTGTGCACTTTGTCTTGGTTGACTTCTGGGAAAGCAATACAGTAAACTTAGGGAAATTCTTAACTTTTATACAAAGTTTTGACAATGTGGAGGAACGTACATTTAATGCTCTAGAGGAATTAGAGGAAGCTATCCTCAGCAAAGCAGTCCACTGTGCATCTCTACATCACTCAAACATCAACTTTTTCCATCCATAGACTATAATGTGATCAGACTCTTAATTCACGGAACTGTCTTAATAATAACTCCATACAGGTTATGACCTATTCAGCTGTGGTATACATCGACATTAGAATTACTGAATACGTTTCCTGGTTTCTGCTTTTCATGGCGTTTTGAATTAGTACTACTGGACAAAAAATGATATTGGAAAGCATTCACACTTTCGTTAGTGTTCACTATGCAAATTAGAGATTATTGCATCTCAAATGGCACAATCTTGTAATATTTCCAGTTCTTTAATAATTCAAACACTGGGCAAGCTTTTATGTGGTGCCTAGATGTTAATGCCTAGAATTTAAACGTTTATAAACAAAATGCATGTACCGTCTCTAGTTAGTTATGAATATAAATTATTATTTAACTAAACCGTAGCTGTTTTTTTTTTGTTTTTTTTCTCAAAACATTGACATTGGAAACAATAATCACTGGTTTAAATAACGCTTATCAGTTTTATTTATTTTACAACGTAAGTAAGAATAAAAAACACTGGCGGCTGTTAAAAATATTGATAATTCATAAAGGGATGCCAAAATAATTTTTAAAATTGCACGTACGCCTATACAGGTAAAAGGTGACTCTAAACACAAATAAAACAATAAAATAACTCTATCAGTAATTTCAGTGATGGTGTTTTCAATTAAATTGGGGTGTTATGGTTCATGTTCTTTACACTCAATTATAAATAAATGTTATTTATATATATAAAAGACATTTTCTCTGCCCAACTCCCAGTAGTAGCACAGAACTACATTTTGCAAGTGACCGAAAATTGAGAACCCTTATTCTAGGCGTGGCGTGCTTCTACGGCTTCTGAAAACAGAAATGCCCAGGTGACTTCAATATGGTCATTTCAAGGTTAAAATACATTCTTGTGGGGGGTTGTCCAAATATAACTGTGAAGCCTGCTCATTCCGTTACCAGTATTTTCCTATTTTACGGTAACTGTTTGGCGTAGCCTATATCCAGCCAATAAGAATAGCCACCTGGCAAAAAAACTGCAAGACCGAAATCCTGATGGGGCATCCAGGGCAATGGCCAACCCTCGGCCACACCTTGGCTATGCTAGTGGTTCTACCAGCTTCAGTTTCTCGCACTGTCCATGCAGTTTTCTACCAGATTTCCACAGTGAAAAACAAGAGTTTTTTTTTTCTTTAATTTACTGACGTTGTAGCAACTTTGAAGCCAAAAATAACAATAGGCCTATATAAAATAACACAATTTTTAAAAATTAAACATTGGGTCATTGCCTTGTATGTTTTAGCGCTCCCACTGTTCGTTTGTGTTCATTTGTTCACGTTCACGTGTTACTATATTTTCTGGAAAACAAATAAACATTTGTTCAAAAAAAAATAATTAAACATCGGGTGAATTCACTGCAAATGATAACAACTCACTAATTCTTTCATATTGTCATCTAGTCAAAACATGTTAAATGTACAAAAAGCCAGATTTAAAAAATAGATCAACTATTACCATTTAAACATATGTTATACACATAATCAGAATGATTCAAATAATCAGTAAGATTGTTTATTTTAGTTTTGAATGGTGCTAACACACAACTTAATATCAATTTTTCCAGGATATCTGGTAACCCTAATGCAGTTCCCAGAAACGTTGTTTGTTTACTTCCAAGTCAGGTTATGTTGTATAGTTAGTTTCTCATGTGCAGAAGGACTGAGTCCAGCTGTTGTTCACATTGAGGTTTAGCAAGTGAACCAGACTTGGTGCGTTTTCCAAACGGACTGAGATCACCTCTTTAGGACCAAACCCTCTAAACGGACCCAGTGTGAACACAGACTTAACTAGTGATAAACATACTTAATACACAGATACAGTGAAGCAGCTTGAGTGAGAACCGAGGTAATGGGTGTCAAAATACCACATTTACCAAGTTAACCAGGCCTCTGTAAATTAAATCCAAAAATGCTAATCACCCCTAACACTTTAGCGGGCCTGTGACACTGTCGGGCAAGAGTAGGCCAAACAACCTGTGGCATTCAAAACAGTCATAGCCTTCGAGTGGTAGGCCTGATTTATACAAAGATGAGGACAAGTGAAGTATAATAAATCAATGTAGAATAAGATAAATGCCTGACTCAAAGTTTCAAATATCCTTTGAAGCTGGCTCAGTAATGTTAATGAAAACAGTTAAATTTAAAATACAGTTTTGTAATGTTGTTGAGCAGAATAAAAAGTACTATATTAAAACTCCTAAATGTCTGGCAACAGATTTAAGCTTAACTTCATGAATATTATTTATTTATTTTAAAATTTGAAATCAACAATTATTTTTTATTTCAACCCGGTTCACTGTTGCCACCCCTGCACTGATGATGAAGTGATGTGCCATCAGCTGTCCGCTTCTTTTCACTCTGCAGGCCCACCATGCAGCCACCTCAGAATTACAGCATCGGAGGACCATGCATCTCCGGGCAACTTACAGGCAGGCCCACAGGTGACCGGCCAGTCTGAAGTGTCGCTGGTGAGCGGTGAGCAGAGGACTCCCTGGCCGACCTAAGCCCTCCCCACCCGGGCAGCACTCTGCCCATTGTCGGTGTGCTCGAACCAGCGACCTCCAGTCTATAGGGTGTATCCTGCACTCCACACGGAGTGCCTTCACCAGATGCACCACTCGAGAGCACTTACTTCATGAATATTACTAACTTCAACGAAAAGTAACATATTGTGATAGCTTCAACACCCTGGTAATTACCTCTGTAAGGAGATCAAGTAGTTCAATAGGAAGGCAGCTATACAATTAAAAAGTTATAATGTAGCCCAAATGTGTTAATGGATATGTTAGGAGCCCAAGCTGAAATACACCCCCTTTGGGTTCATTGACGTTTTCAGAACCTTTTCGTATTCAGCTTGGAGTAGTCTTGTGAATGACCCCAATGTGATGTAGAAAATTCACTTTTCCTGAAGCCGATCTGCAGAAGATCCGCATTTACACTTTTGAAATATACATAAATCTCATGGTTTTATTTAAATACATGGTTCTGCAATGTACTTATTAGACAACCGCTTTAATGTGTTGTTTTTATTTATTTCAGAATTGTTTGACAGAATTGGGGCTAGTTCAAACCATGTCTCACTTTTACATAAAGGGATGAAAACTGAACAAACATGGTCTATAGGTAGAATTGTGCAAAGTTATTTTTTTTAAGATTTATAATTTAGTGTTTACAGTTGTGGGTGAACACACACTAAATACAATACAGTATGTTCCTTTCTTAAAGTAAGTTTGCTTTCATTTCTCTTCATACAGGATAACTTCAGTTTTACACAATTTTTTTTTTTTGAACAAATGTTTTTTATTTATTTAAAAAGAAAAGAACAACATGGAACAATACATAACACAACATAATAGAAAAACCCAAACAAACACACCCCCCCCCCCCCCCCCCCCCCCCCCCCCCCACCCCCCCCCCCCCCCCCCCCCCCCCCCCCCCCGTTGCCAAGGGAGAGTGGGGCAGCTCCCGTGGCATTGAAAAATTTTACGACACTCCGGCCGGTTGGTTTAAATTCCTCTTCTGCTGCCATGGTACTCTCTAGCTACCATGTCAGTAGTCAGGAGACTCTTCCGAGGCTCCTCTTGTAATATATAAACACAATTCTTATAACCTATTCCCTACTCCTATGAGGATAAAATATGTAACAATTATTTAACATTATTGTGTTCAAACTATTAAATTAATTTTAGTATCGGGACTCAGAGTTTCGATCAGAGGTGCAAATGTATTTCCCTACTTATATCTAGATTGAATTTCATCATTCAAAGTAGTACTGTACTTCCATACAGCCTAGAAGACCATGACTGGAACAATCAGTAGTCTAGCCGTTCAGGTTAAAGTGAATTGAATTGCAATGGGGTCATTCGCAAGATAACCCCAAGCCAAACACGAAAAGATTTTGGGGTTCTAAAAATGACAATTAACTCCAAGCCAATGCATTCCTAGCATATATACAGTAATGATAATAAATAAAAAGCAAATAATAGCACTCAAAACTTGTACCTGTATACTACATCTAATTAGAGTGGGTTCCTTTAGGAATATAATTGTCATGGATTATTGAGTTTAAGATGTTTTTTCCTCCAACCGGACAAGTTTCAGCTGTAGCGCTAATGGCAAAGTGACTGTATTATCAATGTGTACTGTGCATGCTGTCAAGCTAGCTATTCAGAAAGCCTTTCTTTAATGGAGCTGCAGCTTTAGCACAATACACTAGCCATTATTGCAAAATTGTCTCCAGACACAAACCATTCTGAGCAATACGACAGGCTCTTTGTTGAGATGAAAAAGTCGGTATAGCATAATTTAATTGGGGAGCCTGGTAACTGTAGGACTGATAATGAAGGTGGTGTACATCTCGGTTTCCTATAACTTACTGCTGATGTCACTAGATATGATCCAGGCCCCTCAGGCTTATTCACTCCCTTGTCCATACAGTCCAAGCTCATCTGGTTCTGAGGATTCAGATTTAATTTAGAGTGCAACAGTCTACAGAACATTTATACCTCCGCACTGCCATCTTCAAAGCTTACCAGCTCAACAATGTGATAGGTCAATTAATCATCCGCTGTATCAGCTGCCAGGCCTGATGTGCACTAAATATCCCAGTTGGATTCCTATTGCTCTTATTTATCTCCCCTAATTCCATTTCCACCAAGCAAATTGCATCATAGTCACATTTTCAGGATTCAAGGCTCACTGGCAACTTTTCCTTCCAGTAAATTGACAATTGAATTTAAACCCAATGTAATATGTGGAAATTGTTTGCCCTGAGTTTTGGTCACTGAAGAGAACCAATAAAGAATCTAATGTGGACTTACTTGTGATGGAGCTGGTGCACCACCAAGCAAACCTGAAGAAATGTGCATATACAACAGAAACATTAAGAGGCAGCAGTCTTTTCTTTGGGACAGAAAGCCTTAAGTTTGACTATTGCCTGGAGATACCCTGAGCATATGCCTTAAGGCGAGTGGCAGCTTGTGACAGAGAAAGAATGAATCTTGGTTATAAATATCCCTCCCAACCTGTGAGGTTGCTGTGTAATGGGAAAAGTTCCCCAGACTGGATGGTCTGACAATTACTTCCAGTGAAAGGTAAAAGTCAGCCGTCTAGAAAGTGGACGGAGCTACAGTGCACCAAGTCATTGCCCCAGAAGGGAAGCTATGTGGCAACCGCTAATTGGAGGAGAAACAGTTGCACTTGCTAACCAAGGGGGCGTGACTGATGGTACAAAAGGGGACGTGGCTAAGTGATCTGTTCCTTTGTTATGGTTAAGAGCGAACCGCTGAAGGGAGAGCTATAATTCTACCGTAAGTGTTTGTTTGTTTTGTCTAATTATATACTTATTTGTTTATTAGACAGCTAATACATAGTGGGAGCTGTCGCTTAAGGCCAGCACCAACCCAGACTTCACCACTGTGCACTAATGAATTGTATTTCACCACTTGCTCATTAGCACTCACTCTGGACTTTGTGTTTGTTATACTGTGTTTATTATTTCGGGACTGTAAACCCTTCGTTTGGAACAGTGCACTGCCTGGGATTATTCTTTGCGGTCGCCAGACTGGGATTATAAAAATAAACGTGTTTGGATCGTAAACTTTGTTGTTTGTCTTCTGTTTCGTAATCACATCACCTCTACACCTGCGCACTGCAAACCACTTTGTCACAGAGCTATATTATTAAAGTTACTGTCTTTAATGGCCAGTTATAGTCTGAGTACTTGTGAAATTAACACATCACTTCAATATAATTGCTGAGACACATGCATGCATGTCTGTGTGGCAAGGTTGGGCTTGATTGATAAATACCAAAGATGCTATGAACAGCCTTGGAGCATACTGTATAAAAATACTTTAAGTGAATTGTTCTCAGAGGCCACAGAGTGATACCAAAATAACCTCTGTACTGTACCACCAGTGGCTCAAAATCATAACATACTGCTAACTACTGTATTGGTATGTTTTTTCCTGCCAAAAAAGGTTGATGTTTTGTTTGCTTTTTTTAACAAAAAGATACTCCAAACTTAGCATGGGGGTAAAAGCTTTGTGAAAGTGCCCCTCTGAATCTTGCATTAAACCGCTCCTTCAGCCATGTAGCACAAATGCTTCAGGCTGGTTAAAGTTGCCACTGTTCTGGCAAATAGAGGGTTGCAAAATAGACATAACAGCTAGTGTGCAGTTTACCTCATAATGGCTGTATCAACATATGTAAAACATACTTACAAACACCCCAATAATGTAGGAGCAGTAAGCAACCGCTAAAATGTCATTTATTATTTACTTCTTTTTTCACATGAGAATCTGAACACTCAAACCCATGCCACTGGCAGCAGAAGGTAGAAGTAAGAAAAGAATAACTAAAATATATGAGCAATAATTTAGTTGCTCATACTGAAAAAAAAAATTAAAACCATCAATGTTTAAGGTTTTACAGTAGATCAAGTAACATTTTCTAAAACGTTCCTTCAACTCATAGAACATAGATTAGCTACATATAGTGTCCGTCTAGATAACATTTCCTACAGGATGGCATCATTCATTCATGCCATCAATGTATTTCTTACTGATAGAACCAGGTCTTTTTATTCTTAAGTAGTCATGCTTCAAGCAATTATAAAATTGCCAAAAATTATACAAATTTATGGAGTATACTATGGGCTTTTCTCAAATGTTTTCTAACTTGCAAAAAATCTATGTTTCGGTAATATCAAAATTTACAAGAAAAGCACATTAAATTGTCTTCAATAAAACATTTACTTTGTGAGCAAGAGTCAACAAATGTTGCAAATACATACAACTCGCAGCACTTGCCTAGTAAAAAAGTCGTAGCTCTATAATAGGGTTAATATAAATTACAATTTTAACGTCAAAGTTATTTTACAGAATGGTTTGGAGTAGAGGAATACTCAAATTCCACATCACATGGAATTTAAGTGGTTGTAGCTAACCAAGAATCTTAAATCTTACCAGTCGTGCACTTCCAGCCGCAACATACTGCATTGTGTCACAAGTATTATTATTTCAAAACTTGAAATCCTATACTACCCTACTTTAAAGAACATTTTCAGTTTGCTTGCCTTACTCTCAGGAAGTATGTTACTCCTTCATTTCCTTGGTCTACTGACCTTAGCAGTATCTTCAGAGTAAAAACATGTCACCGGCATCAAACCATGACAGACAGCAGGGGGAGCAGTTGGTTGGGTATCTGAAAATGTTGAAGGTATTGAGGCAATCTCCAGGTGAATTGAACATTGGCGTCTGTAACACACAAATGCTGCCTCTCCCTTTAAAACAGGGGCTCACAAAGTTTTGGTGAAAATTAAGTTATTTATTATGTTTACCCCTATTTAGTGAAATATATTGGGATTTGTTTTTAAATGCATACAAATGTTTTCAAATTAAAGATAAAATGCTGTATTTTTTCAGTTATCTGAATATATTACAAAACACCAGTGCCAAAATTTATAAATCAGGACATTGAATATCACAATTAACACAGCTATCTCCATTTTTATCCACATTTAATTACAAAAGGATAATTTTATTTTAGAATAGTTTGGGGAAGTATTAAGACTGATATCTGCAGAGTTGGTAAGCACTTGTTTTATATTTCAGAACATTAAGCCAGGTTAACCGCTTTTCACATTAAACAAGTTATTTTTAGGGCGTAACGTGATTATTATAGTGTGTATTGTAGCGATCCATGCATTGATGTCTATGCTGTGTGTTATTCTCTCCTTATTGTGTCCTGCCGCTTCTTGTTTACCTTTTGTGTGTGTATACCAGTGTATAATGTAATCGGCTGCCTACTTGTCTTCCCTGGTCTGTTTCCCCGTCAGTTGTTATGTGTCTGTCTTGACTGATTGCTGTTCATCTGCACCCATTGGTTCTGGGGTGTGAAGCTATAAGAAAGTGCTGCAATGCCAAATTGGTTGTTGTTTCTGAATGCAGTGAAGCTGACAGAGCAGCGGGCTCTTGTTTGGGTGCTGAGATAGCGTCCACGAAAATATAAGCATTGAATTGAAAAGTGACTTCTCCTTTTTCTGCCTCCAGCAAAATGCAACCGTATCTTAATGAAAACGCGCAGCTAATTGAGTGAGATTTATGCAGCTGACTTTGGGACAGTAAGCACCGAAATCCAATCATGGAATCCCCACCCCACTACCCTTGCAGTTGAGATTGGTGCCCCTGGCTGCACGTGTGTCTTGTTTTCATGTTTTTAAAGCTATAGTAGCACCATGTTGCCATGTGCACTGCTTGTAAAGATACTGAGCAGAAAATGAACTTGTAATGGCCCAAATCTTCTTTCCAAGAAAATATAGAAAAATCTTAGAAATGTTTGAGCAGAGCTGCAGACAGTGCCATTGCTGGTTGCACTTGGCCCATGGGCCACACTTTGGGAACACCTGCTTTAAAAGCATGTGTCAATATTTATGAATGCACTATACCGCCGGACTATAAGGGGGAAAAAATGCATATCACTTTAATGAACTGAAGTACAAGAAGGATGGTAACAAATACACTAATAATAATAATAATAATAATAATAATAATAATAATAATAATAAGGCCCGTAAGTCCTAGCTCTACCTCCCCGTGGTACGCGGGCGGTAACATCATAAACCCTATCCAATTCATGATGGATAGGATCTGATGGCGAACAGAGCAGGCAAAAACACAAATATGAATAGACCAAACACACAAAATGCATGCCACATCGCTCGACGCGTGGAAAAAAAAGGAACGCTTCCCCGACTGATCACCGAACATGGTGGGATCGAAAAAACGGTTATTGAGTCGGCAATTCCCGTACTCCTGGCTTGTAACTGCACCGAGAATACTCATAGAGGACAACCTGCGGGAGCAAAAACATCATAAAACAAACAAGAACCAAAAGACATGACTGGATGTGGGAGCAATACAAGGAAGTAATGTGGGCCTACCACTATGCGGTGAAGATCAATGCTCAGAAGATGCAGGAAACATTTATTGTCTGAATGGAGAGAAATCCAGACCTACTACCCAACATTACTGCAAGCGGACTAGCAGATGTACACAGGAATATTGAGAAGAGAGAATGGCTCACTGTGGTAGAATTGGAGGAGATCAAGCAGGCTGCTGAAGCTTACACTCAAGAAAACATTGAGGTGGTCCAGACTCCACTCCCTATCCAGGAAGAAGCAATATCAGCAGGAAATTGTGTGGAAGCAGACCAACAAGAACAGCCAAAGGTTTCCGAGCCTATTGACAACATGGAAGGAAAGATTAGGCTTAAGATCCTTGAACTGCAGTCTATTAGTGTCAACGAGAGCAAAGGTGTCAACAAAGCCAAGCTAAACAAGGAGGCAAATGAGCTACTAAAAGCTGCCAACTTAGCTCTTGCCATAATCTGTAAGGATGAACACCTGACCCTTACAGAGCTCAATCAATGGATATATGCAGCCGCAGCAGCTGTATCCGGTGAAATAGAACAGAAAGCGCCACGTAACCAGGTATCAAGTGAAGAACCCAAGTGGAAGATGCGCCTTAAGAACAAAATAGCTGTCCTTCGCAAAGATATATCAGTTCTGGCTGAGATAAGTAAAGGAGGAGTCACCAGTCATGCTCTTCTGCAGAAGGCGGAGAGGATCATGAGTCATCATGGTATAGGCAACCCTACAGAACTCTCAAGAACACTCAAGATGAAACTGCATGCAAAAGCGTAGAGGCTAAGAAGGTACATGGAACGATTTGATCAATTCCACCAGAACAGGTTGTTCCAAGAGAATGGCAAGAAGTTCTATAGACAGCTAAACCAAAGAGAGGCCAGTTATGGAACCCCCTTCTCAACAAGACATAGAAGATTTCTGGGGAAACATTCTTGAAGATGGAAGATCTCACAACACAGAAGCCATATGGATCCAGCAAGAAGTCGATACATACAAGAATGTGACTACCGAGCCATGGAAAGACTTCAACGGAGGAGATAAAGAAAATTATCAAAAATCTCCACAACTGGAAAGCAGCTGGTCCAGATAAATTTCAGAACTTCTGGATCAAGAGTTTTGATGCTTTGTATGGACAACTTGCGAGAGCTCTTAGCGAAGCCACCAGAGACCCAAGTATTCTACCAGACTGGTTCACCACAGGAGTAACCTTTCTGCTCTTGAAAGGTAAAGATCCCAAGGATCCAAAGAACTACCGTCCGATCACTTGCCTACCAACTATGTATAAGATTCAAACCGCACTGATCTCCGACAGACTTTATAGCCATCTTCTGGCCAACAACATTTTGCTGCCGGAACAAAAAGGATGCAGGAAATCAACCCGAGGATGTAAAGCGGTCATAGAGGATGATAAGAAAGGCAAGCGTAATCTCAGCTTGGCCTGGATAGATTACAAAAAAACCTTCGATAGTGTCCCCCATGGTTGGATCATTGCAGCACTGAGGATCTACGGAGCCAACCCGAAAATCATCAGGTTCCTTGAAGTTGCAACGCGACAAAGGAAGAGACAGTTGCAGCTCTACTATTCGGGAGGCTGTATCAAAACAAGTAGAATTGCCATCAAAAGAGGTATCTTTCAGGGTGACTCCTTATCCCCATTGCTATTCTGTTTGGCTATGGTACCCCTGACCAACATGCTAAACAGCAGCAAACTAGGCTGTCATCCAGAAAGAGCATAGAGTCAGTCATGCGCTGTACATGGACGACCTGAAGCTCTTCGCAAAGGATGATGGATGAGCTTGGCATAGTTGAGCAGTTTAGCACCGATACACAAATGGAGTTTGGACTGGATAAATGTGCCAAAGCGACCATCATACCGGGCAAGCTTGTCTCAGGACCGAACTCCACGCTAAAAGATGATGCTGAGATCCGGAACCTTGATCAGGAGGAAGTGTACAAGTATCTTGGTGTAGACCAGAGCAATGGTATTCAGCACAGCAAGATGAAAGAAAAAATTCGGAAGGAATACTATTGTCGTGTGAGACTCATCCTCGGTACTGAACTAAACTTGAAAAATAAGATGCAAGCAGTCAACAGCTTAGCAGTGCCAGTACCGCAGTACAGCTATGGGATCATATACTGGAGAAAGCAGGAAATCCAGGAAATGGACAGGAAGACCAGAAAATTGCTAACCAAATACGGTCTCCTACATCCAAAAGCTGATGTGGACCAAATATATATGCCCAGGAGATGTGGTGGCCGTGGACTCATTGAGCTGGAGAGCGCATATAAGAATGCAATTGTTGGCCTGAGCGAGTACATCAAGCAAGGCTCTGACAAGTACGCAAGGCTTATAATGAGACATGAAAAAGAAAAGAAGAAGTACTCTCTGACGAAGAAAGGCGATGAAATTAAAAACCAATACATCAAACCACAGAACAGCCCCCAGACAGCAACACATAGTCTGGAATCTATCAAGAACAAGAAGAAAGCTTCGCTCATCGACGAAAAAATCAACAACCTCTCGTCGAAGCCACTACGTGGTCAGTTCTAAAAACAAACTTACGAAAGCTATGTAGATAGAGAACTAACATTTGGATGGCTACGAAGCTCAGGGCTAAAAGGTCAGACAGAGTCTTCTTATGGCAGCACAAGATCAAGCACTGAACACCCGCTATCACCAGAGAAAAATCCTCAAGATGGATGTTGAAAGCAAGTGCAGGCTTTGTCAACAACAAGAAGAGCACATCAGCCATATAGTCGATGGATGCTCCAGGCTAGCGCCGAGAGAGTACATGCATAGGCACAATCGCATTGCTGGTTACCTGCACTGGTCAATTCTCAGAGAGCTCGGAGTACCAACACCTGATCACTGGTATGATCACCAGCCTGAAAAAGTCATCGAGACAGAGAACATCACTGTCATGTACGACATGGCTGTGAACACCGATCGTACCATAGCAGCCAACCGACCGGACATCATACTTCATGATCGGAGCAGAAAGCGATGTCTGATTATCGATGGGACAGTTCCGGATGACTCGAATATCTCACTCAAAGAAATCGAAAAAAACAAATATAAGGACCTTGAGATTGAGATATCGCGCATGTGGAACACAAAGACACGTGTGATACCGGTTGTAGTTGGAGCTCTTGGAGCTATCCGACAAAGCCTCCGGAACTACCTCAATGAGCTACCATGTAAAACAAGCGTGGCTCAATTACAGAAGATCACCCTCCTAGGAACAGCCCACATACTCCGGAAAGACCTAAGCATCGGGCATAGAAGGCCCAAGGAATCCAGTGGATTCCCAGCAAATACTGACCAGCAGAAGCTGAGACTGAACAAGGATAATAATAATAATAATAATAATAATAATAATAATTTCACTGAATATAAGTGCTTGTGATCACAGGTAGCTGTGTTAATATTGTAAATAGCAGAACCAACACAAAGCAATTTAAACTTGTTTTTCCTGAAAAATAAATGGTCACATGTAATCGTAAGAGCTGTCTGTGTTACATGCTGTCAGATCAGGACTTGACGAACACTGAGCATGGGAGCTGCACCTTGCTATTTCCCATGTTACAACCCTACACAATTAGCGGTGCCGTCACCAATTCTTAAAATCTAAACATGCCGAGTTCATTGCAGTAATCAACTGCACAGATTAACCAATCAGCAGAATGTGGCAACAAACAATTGAGTAGAGTTTTAGTACCACTTTAGTGTCTTAACAGGTTGTTGTATTTTGAGCAGTTGAACTTGTAGCAACTAATTCGCTCCTGAAGTGGCACCCGGCAATTGAATCTGGCGACTATTTTTTTTTTTGTCAGACAAAAGCAAAACAGGGCGTGAAACTTATTTGACCAAAAGTGCTTTACCAGTGTTATTTCAAACACTTGTACAAGCAGATTGTGTGATTTTTCTTGCTTAATTTTACTGTATCGTGATACGTATCCTATCATGAAGACACTGCCAACACCCAGCCCTACTTGGTTAGGACTCTTAAGATGGGTATTGATCATTTGTTAACAAGTTTGTATTAATTGATTAAAGGAAACACTGAAATTAAAACTTTTAAAATATGCATGATAACAATGATGAAAGTACATAAGACCAACTTGTTGAGATAGTATATCAACTAGTATAAAGGCAATTTTCCTCCATCCAGGAGAGCAACCACCAAGAAAAGGCGTTAAAATGAAGCCTCGCTCAGGACATCTGGAAGGTGCTAGAGACTGGAAGATGCAGGCAGATGTTGGTCTATGGCTTATTTTTCCCACCTGAGATTGCCACCACTAACATTCGACCAGACATTGTCTTGTGGTCTGGATCAGCACGCCTTGTTCATCTGGTAGAGTTAACAGTGCCATGGGAAGATGCTGTGGATGAGGTGTATGAGAGGAAGAAACTTCGGTATGCTCAATTAGCTGCTAAAGCAGAACAACGAGGTTGGAGAGTCCGAGTTTACCCAGTGGAGGTGGGTTGTCGAGGATTTGTGGCACACTCTACAAACCAGTTTCTCAGAGACGTCGGGTTCAGTAGCCAAGATTTGCGTCGCACAGCGAAGAACTTATCTGAAGCAGCAGAAAGGAGCAGCAGCTGGCTGTGGTTGAGACAGAAAGATTCTGGATGGGGATCTCAAGCACAATAGAAAGAAAGCAACGCTGATGTACAGGTAAGTAAGCTGGGCTGAGCTGAGTGGGGGACGGAGGGGGGTGATGCTGGAACGCCAGAATCACTGTTGAGCCCTCTTGAGGTGTCGTGGGCTAGTCAATGAAACACCGAGGATGGAAGGTGCCCACTTGAAGACCCCAGAGATGTACCCTATTTAGCTCAATCCAAATGGTTGTCATGCTAATGCGCTGGGAAGACCGCACTGGGTTGATCCCCGGAGCCAGCATCGCAGCCGTTGTGTGTGCTGATGCGCTGGGGAGGCAAAATGAGCTGATCCCTGCAGCCAGCATTACACTTCAGCAGTCAACACCAGACAGAAGTATATCTACATCATCAGATGGAAAACAACACAAATGGGCGGAGATGCAGATGGATCACACTAGTTTACTGCAAAGCTACGTCTTAGTTGGTGCTTATCCTGGCGAGAGCCGAGTTCAAATCAGCATGAAGTTCAACATCTACTCATGTAATGGAAATTATATATATATATATATATATATATATATATATATATATATATATATATATATACAGTTATGCAATCCATTTATGCATTTCATGTACATAAAAGAATACATTAAATGGAACTATGCCTTTAGCAGCCCAAATACATGAAGTAATTACAGTAAAAGCTTCGAGCCAGTCAAGGTGAAATAATTCAACTTGGTCAGTGGACATGTATGTTTTATTGATATATATTATAATTCTATATATATATATATATATATATATATATATTATATATATATATATATATATATATATATATATATATAGATAGATAGATAGATAGATAATTAATTGCTTAATAATAATAATTTAAAAAGGGTTACAAACCCTTTTCTTAAACCACTTTGTGAACAATGTGAAACAAAAGAGAGCTCAGGATTTATATCATGCAGTGGATAATAGTTTGTGAGGTAAATGAGAAGTGTGGAATTATTTTGGAATCATAGCAAATGAAAATATTGAACATGTGACTGGAGTCGTTGCTTATGTTTTCGTGAACAATAGTCACAAAACTGGTACATCATCTCTGCAAAAGCACAGGTTTATCTCCCTTGCAACTGGTGGCACGAAAGGAATAAACAGGTATTTTATAGTAAAGTAAGTAGAGATCATTAATATGTTGCAATTAGGAATTAGTTTTAGGAATTCGGCCGAATACCGAATCCATCTCAAAAGATTTGGCTGAATACCGAACAGAATCTACAAAAACTGTCAAGAAAACTGAATGAATCTGTTGAATGAAAAACAGTCTGGCAGGTACTTACAAGGGACGTACCCAATCTATAGTTTTGAACCTTTATTTAATAGTATTTTTATTATCAAATGGAAATATATCCCTGAATAAGATTTCAGTTTGAAACGTCCACAATTTACCGCTAGCTCCCTCCCCCAAAATAGAAATGTCAAAATACAGAACTTTACTTTACCATTACAAGAAAGTCGAGCACCACCGTTGCTATGAGCCGGAACGCTCCGGAAAAACATTCTGGTACTTTTTTCTATAGGCAGAATCTTGACTTAACTAAGAACATTTACCATTTTGTTTCAAGAAAATGCTTATGTAGAGCCAAACCGCTCTAATTTCAGTGGCTGGGCATCAATGAAGCAATATGTTTTCTGTTCTTCCAAAAGCACTAGGAACAAATAAATCAGTTCGCGATTCCCTACATATCAGTTTTGATCGTATATTGATCGAGTCTGAGTCTCTGAATAGAGCGTATTTTAAATGTGTGTAGTCAAATCTCCTGCACAATTATGATTCAGTCGTCCTTGTGATGCACTGAAGGGAACATTAGTACTTCTATTACAAACTACAGTACTACTTCAGGAAGGATAAAACTTTTTTTTATTTTTATTTTTTTTGTAAAAACGCTGACAACGACATCTGACAGCAGAAGTGCATGCTACGATTATGGCCATAAACAGGGGTTTAAAGCTGTTTATCGGTCACAGACCCGCGGACTGGAGTGAACGACTGCCCTTGCATTTAAGATTTAATTACTCACAACTTACAATACAAGAACCACTGTTTTATTTTATTTTATTAGCTAATATTCAGAATGTAGTGTACAATTAAATTGTTCAAAACTGTCGGCAAATAGTCTGATGTGCTGGTACAGTTCTTAAAGTGGTGATGAATAAAAATACTGGGCATTTGTGTTATTCGTAATTGTACTGGATGCAGAGCTCGAGCAAAAAGACAGGGGGAGGATGTGATATACTACATGGTGATTGAAGTTCTGCACTGGAGATGACATAATAGAAAAAAAAAATAGAAAACAAAACATGCATGATAAAAATAGCTAAAAAAATAACCAAACCACCAAAGACAACATTAACTCACCAGATGCTTTCAAAGCAGGCTGGAATAATGGCACTCTGCACTGGGGAAGTAGCCTCAACTTCAGATGCGAGACGCATGCATTACCTATTAAAACACTTGTTCCCTCAAGTTCAATTTACAAATAAAACTGAATTCCAATCATCTGTGTAAGAAAAATCCATATTTTAATTGGTGTTCCGCTACTTTAAGATTAAGGACTACACCACTGGCCAGCATAACCCACTACTTTCTTTAATGATGTTTCAACCTGTGTCACCTGATCTGAGATAGCTATGAGGAAAACATTACCAAGATGACAAGAACAAGAATAAACCCAAGTAAAGTAACAAGTAACAAGAATAAAACCCACGTTGATTGAAATGCACAGTGTGTGTACACATATCAAATAAGCTATGAAATAGTTTAACAAATAGTTTAATAAAACACAGCAGTTTCCAAATGGTTCAACTTTTATTGGCACATTGCAATAACGTAAAATTTTATTTACTAAAGATATTGTTCAACAACGTCTTTGACATCTGACAGTTGTAAAGTTCCAAAAAATGTATATTTCTGTGCACCGATTTTTAAAAAAAATGTTCTCAGTATAATCTCTAGAACACGTTTGACATACAATCAACAAAGCACAAAAGTTTTACAACAGTTTGCTTTTACTACATATTGCAGGTTTATTGCATAACTTGACTCCCTGAAAAGGTGATGTATGTTTGCATTCAGCAGCTGTGTGTGTTTAGTGCATGCGCCACCAGTAATTTAGGGAGTTGAGAGCTGCGACAGAGTTCATAAAACGTGTTCTTGTTATTAAATACTGTACAACAGTTACATTCAATACCGGATTCAGACGTCTTTTATTTATTTAAAGAAGAACTGCACACATTGGAGGGATATATTAAAATGGATGTACGGATGTAGGATTCAGATATCGGTTCACCGAATCCTAAGTATTCGTCCAAATCCGAACCCTGCTCAAAAAGGAGGCCGAAACCGAATCCTGGTGCATCCCTAGTTACAATGTTAAAATATATCCAGACCACTAGAGAAAGCTACCATGCTGTATAGCCTATTGTTTAAATTCAATCTGTGGAGAATGGTAGCGATATATGTGTGTGAATGTGAGAGCGTGAGAGTCAGTTGATGCAGGCAGTGGGTAAAGGACAAACACTTGCGGGTTTGGGTCAGGTTGCAGGTCTTATTAAAGCGGGTCGGGTCACGGGTAAGAAGACGGTGTTGCAGTAGATTCGGGTCAGGTCCTGTAGTAGTGGGTCCGGGTCGGAAGCGGGTCGTAAAAAGCAGACCCACGCAGGACTTTATCTGGTCGTCCACCCTGACAATGCATCTAGTTAAGTTTTGGGGATGCAAAGTCAGCAAGTACGTGGGGGTGTGACTGTTAGTAGCACTGCACCCTTGAACGGTGCTGATTCTTGTGACACGCTCAGCAAATTAGGATTAAGTGACACTGATGTTAACTCTTGTGAAGTGTCTCAGTATTGGAAGTTAAGCCGATACAGAGATATGAAGGGGCGTTTTCAAGACATAGACTAGACTGTGGAGCAGCAAGGGGCTTTGTCCACCGGATTCATTTGACTGATGATCGACCATTTAGACTGCCATACCGATGTGTTCCCCCGGGGCATTATCAAAAACTAAGACAGATCTTGACTGAAATGGAGGAAAAGGGAATTATCAAGAAATCTACTAGTGAGTGAGCCTTCCCCCTTGTGCTTGTATGGAAAAAAAATGGGGACTTGCGCACCTGCGTCGATTATCGTTAGTTAATCAGGGACTGTGTAACAGCCCTGCAAGCTTTGTTCATCTCATGACTAACATGATTAAAGTTAGCACCCAAGAAATGTTATTTTCACGTAGTGTGAGGTTCCTGTGTCATGTTATTAATCAGAGTGGAGTGTCAACTGACCCACACAGGGTAGAGGCTATTACTGGCATGACCAAAGTTGATATCATGGAGCTTGATGGTGTCACACCATCCCAGAGGAAGATTAAATCCTTCCTAGGTATGATAATGTACTACCAACGTTTCATTGAGAATTGTCCTAAGATCGCTGAACCCCTTTTTTCTCTCACTGCTGCTATGAGGGGAAAGAACCCCAACATGAGAGGTGCTGCTGTGTTTCAGAACCTTAATCCAAAAGATTGGACACATGAACAACAAAATTCACTCTCGAAGCTCAAATCTGCTTAGTTGAATTCAGTCATGTTAGCTCAACCTGACTTTAGCCGCCCATTTATACTTTCTACGGACGCGTCACTAGACGGCTTTGGAGCTGTGCTGTCACAGGTCTCTGAAGGAGAGAGTAAAGCTCGGCCTATAGCATTTGCAAGTAAGAAATTGAATCGTGCCCAGAGTAGGTACCCAGCACACCAATTACGGTTCTAGTGGTCTTTCTGTGACAAATTTAGCCACTGGCTAAAATGCCACAGCTTTAATGTACAGGCAGATAATCCCCTCACTTACATTCTGACTAAACCAAAGTTGGATGCTTGTGAGCAGAGGTGGGTTGCAAAATTTAGCACCATACAATTTCAGTATCCAGTACATCCCAGGCACCAAGAATTGTGGTCGCTGATGCATTAAGCAGACAACCTTTCGGTAAAGGACGGGTTAGTCAATGTACTGTACTGAGCCTTGCTTGAGGAGGCGGAAGAGATCATAATGCAGTACAAGATGTGTCCAGGGTAAGCAACAACAATCAAAAGATTTAAGAATTCAAGGTCGCTTTGTAATGAAGACATGGCCGCAGTACTCAGAAATCATACTGAGTGGGAACTAGGTGCGAGAACCAGGGCCATCTGCTCAGCGCAAGACATTGAACAGTTGACTCTACCTGTGGTCACACTTAAGGAGCTTCAAGATAAACAGGAAGAAGATGACATACTTTCCAGAGTACGTCACAATGTTGGAAAGGGCTGAAGACCATTCAGGAGAGGGAAGTTTAAAGAGCCAACTGGAGCGGTGAAACTGATAAAACAGTGGGATAGGTTGAAGTTGTATTTCATGATTCTTTATAAGGTGTCTAAGGGCCCTCTATCTGGTAAAAAAAAAAGGTATCAGTACGTTGTGCCAGCTACCTTACTGGGATATGTTCTGCATGGTGTCCATGATGAGACGGGACATCAGGGTCAGTATCAGACGTTGTATTTGGCGAGACAGAGGTTTTTCTGGGTAGACATGGAGAGAGATGTTCGAGATTATGTCAAGTTTTGTAAACGCTGTGTAGTCAGTATAGCTGTTGAGCCTGAAGGGACAGCTCCCCTTGAAAGTGTCAAAACAACAAGTCCATTGGAACTGGTCTGTATTGATTTTTGGTCTGCGGAAGACCCCAGTAACAGAAGTGTGGATGTTTTAGTAGTCACAGATCATTTTTACTAAATTACGGTTTCCCAGAGAGAACTGATTCAGATCAGGGAGCTAATTTTGAGAGCCAGCTGATACATGAACTGCTGCAGGTAGCTGGAGTAAAGAAATATATGACCACTGCTTATCATCCCATGGGGAACGGTGACGTTGAAAGGTTTAATAGGACACTGGGTAATATGATCTGAGCGTTGCTACCGAGAGCAAAACAAAAGTGGCCACAATTGTTGCAAACATTGACATTCACTTACAATTGCACTGCACATGAGACTACTGGGTACCCTTCATTTTATCTGATGTATGGAACAGTGCTACGGCAGACGTTTCTTGTGACGTCCCGAGTGTGAGGGAGAATACCGCAAACGTGGACGACGATGAATCTTCAAGACTCGAAGTTGTGACCGATGACTCTGAGAAGATATCAATTGAGTCACCATCTGTCTCTGGAGCTGTTACACAGATCAGTACTAGAGTGGGTAGACTAGTATTGGGAGGAAAATCAGTCAGCAGTTGGAGACCTGGGTCTAGTTTCCAAAGACCAGAGATCACTTTATTAAAAGATCAAAATTCAAACAAGCAGTGTATCAGGCATGCACACGCATATCACACAGAGCGCTCTGGAAAGGTGTCAAAACCTTCCTCTGAACATCTGCTTTTACAGCTGTTTATATAGTTACATGAAATTGCGCTATATCCTTTGACCTAGCCATTGGTAATGAAACAGCAGCCTTATCTCTCGTCCCTATTGGTTGTGTCCACCCCCTCCTGCAGAGAGATGCACCCATAGCACAGGGAGATGCACCCTTGAACTTCATGCGCCGCCACATTACTCAATATACTGAGTATGGCTGTTAGTCATGTACTTCTTTTGGAGTCCTGCCAATACATTTGTCTCTAGCATACATCCTTTAGCTTGCTGTTACATGCTGTTGCTCAGTTTCACAACCTGTTTTTAGTTCAGTGTAGCTTTGTGCAAAGACAAGTTAGCAGAAGCATATATTTTCCTGATAGCATATTCTCGTACCATTCTATAATACAGTAGCACAATTTTATACCCTTCACTAATGATGCCAGTAAACAGGCTTATACAGAACAGGACGCAACAGAGTGGCTGTGTTCGGAAATGGGCTAAATCATTAATTTCAACTGCAGTGAATTAAAATAGAGAACAATTTAACCCTTTGAGTAGTAAGAACATACCGGTACGTCATTGAATTAATGGTCCGGTATGTTTTGCAAATTTTGAGCTTTGAACTTGAATTACTGAGTCTACAAAACTGCAGATAATCTGGTATACATATATACATACATGAGTGTTAGCACCTCCTAATTTCCAGGACTGAAAATATTTGGTTCAACTAACATAACACTGTCCATATATACTGTCTTTTTAATAATGCTCTGAAGTAGAGAAAATACAAATTTTCTTCCTGTAAAATAGAACTGGAAAAAAAACAGGACACCACATATTAACTTGATATGTGCATGACCCCTGTAAGCACTACACAATGTGACACTCATAACAATGAATGGTGTCCAATGGTGAACATGAACAGAACATAAAAATATACTGATATACTAATGTGTCACTAAGAGAAAAAAAAATAAACTAGCAACTGTTCATGTTCAGAGACAGTGCACATTCTCTCTACTTTTTACAGTTCAGTGTGTGGTATTTTTGCTGGAGTTTCATTACCAACACTGCTCGGAGGTGCTGGCCTTTTCAACCAACTATCCAATCAAAAAGCCTGCCTTGGTGCTGTCTTCTGTTTCATTGAACAAAAGGTGCTTTCTTTCCAGGTTTTTTTTTTTTTTTTTTAACACAGCAGCCAGACATCTTGGCTCTATTTAGAGACTCTGCACTGTTTCCTATTTTGGCACCCTTCTCTACTTCACTATTCTTCTGTGGTATTGTTTTAGTTTTTGTTGTCTTGGTTGTAGATGCTTTAGAGGTGACCTCTGAACTTGTTTTTCTGGTACTGCTTGTTGACATGCTCACTGCCTTCATTGATTTTTTAAAAACTTTTGTTCTTTCATTTTTCTCATAGCTTCTTCAAGTTTCCTCTTTTTTCACATGGACCTTTGTTTCTTGTGTCTTAGCTGTGCTGTGTAAACAGCACAAGCTGTGTGACATTTTCTCCTCATCTTTGGAGGCACATCCAGAGCAGTACTCCTCTTGTTTTTTGCTCTCAGATCAGCCTTGATCATAGCTAGTGCCTCATAGTTTTCAACAGTTAGAGGGGTCTTTTTCAATAATGTCATCCATGATATTGAAAGATGCTTTAAGTGGCCCTGAGGAAATGCTTAGCAATGGTGCCACAAGCTTTGTGAGGAGTTTATCACTTGGCTTCACTGTCTGGTTGCTTCACATCAAATGCCCACCAATCACAATCTATCTTTAAATTATTCACTGACTTGATGCTGTAAGCACTGAAGATGGCATCCAAGTCATCATTGCAGCAGTAAACCTGCACTTCCATTTGCAGCCAGCCAAGCTCATCCACACTGATCACATCTGGCAGCATGTCCCTAAGTCTGTTGAAAGCAATGGTGCACGCTGTACTTTTACACATAGCTGGGTCTAATACTGATATCTGGGTCAAAGTAGACTTGTCATATGGCAACTTGCTGATCAAAGCAAAAGCTGCCCTCTCATAGCCTGTTCTCAGGTGTGAGTAAAAACGCCCCAGCCAGGGGTTTTTAGGTCTGTAATCTCTCAGTTTCTGCACGTCTTTGTGACATTTGTATCCTGTGGAAAGATATTGGTCAAACTGAGCTGATCTGGCAGTGCAGTTGAATTTCAGGATGTCCTGTACAGTGAGATTCTCTATTGATTCTGGCTTAATGTGGAGACTCAAAAACATCTTTGTCAACTGGAACATTTGTACATGAACACAGTGCATCACTGGTTTGTAAAACTGGAAGATGTTTATGAAGCCTTGAAGCTTTGGAAGTATTCCTCTGTACAGATTAATGTAGACCTTCAGCCTTTTGTAATTGTTGAATAGTTCAACCAAGATTCTGTCCATCCAGCCACTGTTTTAATTTGACTTGGCCTGCTTCATAAGGTGGTATTGAATTTCGGCAATCCTCACATAGGGCTTTTCATCAACATTGTGGCTTTCCAGAATCTTCTAAATTTTTCCAGCATGTTGTTTTTGTTCGTGCTGTTGCGAAATGCTAAAGTAAAAGACTAGAAGGACATCTTCTAGCTTGTGGACTCTTTCTGTGAATTATTTGAAGAAACCGGGATCCTATCAGCCTAGTTAGGGTTTTTGCTCCTTCCATTTTTAACAGTTCGTATAATTCTGAAAATAGCCCCTTGGCTTTAGGAGACTGCTGTATGTCATGGAAAATTTTGCTGGCAAAGCTCTCAACCAAATCTTCAAATGGTTTGCAGAACCGTTTGGCAGCATTGTTGACTGTGTGCACGGTGTCACCGTGGATGCCCAAGAGATATCTGTTAGCTTGTCTCATCAGTGTTTCTACACCACCTCTGCATCCTCGTATTACTGCACAATAGTCCATTAGGCAAGAAATCATCTTGTCCCAGGGCAATCCACAGTCAGTGTCAATACTTACAAATAGATTTGCTGCAGTAACTTCTCCTTCCGTATCCCCAGGTGTTGCATCACAACGATTTGTTGCTTATTGTCGTAAAAGCGAACCATCACATTCAGGATCTTATCCATTCCATTATTTGTTGCCTCAACAAAATTTAGTGAGAAATATCCCACACACAATTTGGCAGACAAAGTTTCCTTTAAAGTTTCAGCAACACCATAAGTTGTCGTATACATGGCATTCACACGCGACATGCGTAATTTGGAGAGTGCAAGTTTAACTTCTAACATCCTTGCTGCATATTCTACAAGGGGTGGTGCAAGTGAAAATGGTAGGCAGTGTTCACTCAAGAATGCACAGGCGATTGCCTTCAAAATCATTTGTCAATCAATCACAGAGACAGGTGCGGCTACTGTGTCCATCCCAGGCAGTGTTTGTGTTAACAATTGTTGTCCAAAGCAAGCCCTATTAAATTTTAATTTACGACTGCCAGTGCTATCAAATTTCTGGGAGATATTACTACTGACAGGAAAAAAAAATGTGAAGCACTGCATTTAGTAAGTAGCTAGAGTAAGCAAACAACCCTGGCTATTGTTAGATGACTGATTCCCTCCCAGCTAATAATCCAAATAAAAAGCCCTAAAACAGCCCTGGTCGGTTGTACTAACGGTAGATTTAGCTCACTTGAGCCGAAATTTGAAAAGGCGTTGTACAAAGCAGATCAGTGCTTGTGGTAACTAAGGCGCCACATAGTATGTGACGGTTTTGTTTCGTGTTCGCAGAGCCTCATGATATATATATATATATATATATATATATAATATATATTATATATAATATATATATATATATATATACCTATAGTGGAAATGAATCATATTTATTTTGCCTGTTTGGATTTATATTGATTTAGTTACAAGTTTGCATTTGTAAAAGGAACCACCCATAATAGCTTGAAAACTTTAAAAAATGTATCTGGTTTTCCTCTTGATGAGAAGAGACAAGTGACAGCATGTGTTACAATTTATCAGTAAAGGCTTCTACGACCTGCTCTGTAATGTGCATGATGTAGATGCCTTTTCTTTTACATCAGAAAGAAATAGTCCTATTTTAAACTAATTCAACAAAAAACGGTCAAAAAGACTGCAAATTAAATATTCAAAACAAAAGGGGAGGTGGTACAGAGCACTCCCCCTAGAGTCCACTGGTCGACAAACGATGCCATGTCGCCAGCAGACTCCGCGTGGGCGTGCTCTAAATGAATCCGGGACCGGAGGAGGGCCCTGAACATGGCCCCGCAGTCAAAGAGACCTTCCCCGCTCATCTTCCTCTTCCTGGTCTTGTAAATGGCCAGTTTAGCAAGAGCCAGGAGCAGATTCACGAGGAGGTCTCTCTTTTTGCTGGAGCCATGAACAGGGTGCCCGAAAATGAGGAGGGTGGGTGAAAAGTGCAGCCAGAACTGCAGCAAAAGATTCTTCAAAAGCAAGAAGAATGGCTGCAGCCTGGCGCAAAGAAAATAAATATGAGCCACCGACTCGGACTGTCCGCAGAAAGGGTATGCGGCGTCCGAGTCGGTAAAGTGACGCAGGATCTCTCCTGACGCGAGCACTCCGTGCAGGACCCTCCATCCCAGGTCCCCAGCTCCCCTGGAGACCAACGGGGAATACAGGGCCTCCCACTGGGGACCGACGCCCTCCGGCGGTCGGAGGGTCTCCCGCCAAGCGGTGTCTCGGCGGGAGATGAGGGCGGGGAAATGGAGGGTCCGAAAGAAATAGTCCTATTTTAAGGCCCATTTTAATGGGACTACACCAGCTGTCTTTGGAGACAGCTGGAAAGAAATTCAAATTAGCACCCTTAGGGGTGCTAAAAAGGATGGGCCTTAAACTAATTCAACAAAAACCGGTCAAAAAGACTGCAAATTAAATATTCAAAACAAAAGGGGAGGTGGTACAGAGCACGCCCCCTAGAGTCCACTGGTCAACAAACGATGCCATGTCGCCAGCAGACTCCGCATGGGCGTGCTCTAAATTAACCCGCGAACGGATGAGGGCCCTGAACATGGCTCCGCAGTCAAAGAGACCTTCCCCGCTCATCTTACGCCTCCTGGTCTTGCAAATGGCCAGTTTAGCAAGAACCAGGAGCAGATTGACGAGGAGGTCTCTCTTTTTGTTGGAGCCACGAACAGGGTGCCCAAAGATGAGGAGGGTGGGGGAGAAATGCAGCCAGAACTGCAGCAGAAGGTTCTTCAAAAGCAAGAAGAACGGCTGCAGCCTGGCGCAAAGAAAATAAATGTGAGCCACCGACTCGGACTGTCCGCAGAAAGGGCATGCGGCGTCCGAGTCGGTAAAGTGACGCAGGATCTCTCCTGACGCGAGCGCTCCGTGCAGGACCCTCCATCCCAGATCCCCAGCTCCCCTGGAGACCAGCGGGGAATACAGGGCCTCCCACTGGGGACCGACGCCCTCCGGCGGTCGGAGGGTCTCCCGCCAAGCGGTGTCTCGGCGGGAGACGAGGGCGGGGAAATGGAGGGTCAGAAAGAAATAGTAGTAGTGGTAAGTGGTAATAATAATAATAATAATAATAATAATAATAATAATAATAATAATAAACAGTGAAAAATAAACCTTTCAAAAAGCTACGCTGTCCTTCATTATTATGTTTTTTTTTTATTATAATTACTGTATTATTTAAACTACTTATTCTCATTTTATACACTCTACTTGACAGAGAAAAAATTACAAAATGATCTAATGACTATTGTGTAATATAAGATTAGTATCAAGCAACATCCTCAAAAGCCAGATCAGAATTTGAGCCCGCGATCTGTTATTACAATGCAACATGCTCAAACCAGATCCCATTTGAACAAAAGGACCCATTATGAAAATGTACGCACCTGTGATTAGGATCCTTCACATGCTTGTGAAGTAGCTTCTTGCCGTTTGAACCGCAGTTCAATGGCTTGTCACACAGCTCACAATCATCTTTTTCTTTCAACCATTCCCATCTCTGTCTGTTTTTTATTCCCTCGTCAATCTTTTTTTTTTTTTTTTTTTTTTTTTTTTTTTTATACACTTCCATCTGAGAGACAAATGTTTGTTTCATTCTAACCGCGCAGCACCAAAAAAAATACCAAATACCATCCCCTCATTAACATGATTTCAAAAGTCTGTACGGAAAAAAACCCATTTCCGTCTAATAATGTTCTGCCGTCTGGTGGCAGCTGCCACCGGACAATTCGGAATTCCTGGGGAGAACCTTGATACGATTTATATTATCAATAATTCAATTTTAAACAGGACATTCATTAATATCTTAAAATCCCACTGATTTAATGTGACGCAAATTAATGTCTCTCGCGCACCCAAAAAAGAAAAAACGGAAATAAAGTTCTGAAGCTTTAGTTATGATTCAAATGCCAACGAAATCAAACTATAACGTTACAAACGAAAAGAGTCTGGGCTTCTTCAGTGCCACAAGACTGAATTTGTCTCTGTTCCAGATCACTGCTGAATGGTATATTATTATTTGTCTAATTTCTTTCAAGTGCACCGACTGAAAGTTGTTATGAAACGTGCATTTACTTTTCAGACTGTGAGTAAACATTTATACTGCGGTCTCGAAAGCCGCAGGACCGAATAACGACGCATTCTCTTTTCTCGTGCAGAGGCTCATGCAAATTCAGAACATGCTGGGGGCGTCAAACATTCTGCTATAGTCTATTTGAGGGTGCTCCACTGACAGCTGACAAGTGAAAAACCTGAAAACCGCAAAACAAAATTATTACCCAGGTGACAATTACGGCTCTGACAGAAATGTCACCAGGATGGAAATCTGTATTTTCGTCCATGATTTGACACCCACGTGTGTGTGTGTGTGTCTATATAACATCAGTTACTCAAATTTTTAGCTTGTAATGTTTTATTTGAGAAATTTCAGCCTGGATTTCGATCTGCACACAGCACTGAAACGACTCTTGTTTGGGTAGTAAATTATCTTTTGATAAGTCTTCTTGATCTTAGCACTGCCTTTGACACTGTGAACCATTCCATTCTATTAAATCTGCTAGGGAGTTCAGTGAGTTTGGCATATGATATGTGTGTGTGTGTATATATATATATATATATGTGTGTGTGTGTGTGTGTGTGTGTGTGTGTGTGTGTGTGTGTGTGTGTGTGTATATATATATATATATATATATATATACTATTTTAGTTTTTCTTGACAGACTTCAATTCTGCTGCAAGTTTTTTTTTTTTTTTTTTTTTTTTTTTTTTTTTCACAACATATCACCTAAATCTCTTCTTGCACATCGGACTTGTGAAGGAACCAATTACTGTGCACCACACTGGGAAAGAGAAAAGTCTGGACATGCATTCTTATAGAATTAATCACTGGGGTCTTCGAGTCCAACAGTAGTCAGCATTAAGCTATTCAGTGCTGTTTTTAATATGAGCTGGTTGGGATGCAGGGCTGACAGAGTATATAAAAATACATGAATGAAAATAAAGGTACTGTAAATCTAATAACATATCTTGGATCCCTGATTAAATCGCTCCTTTGAAGATATGTCCCACAAGTCTAGTGGTACCCCAGTTATTTATCATTTACCACAAATCCAGAATGGCTGGGTGAAACAACGGCGACTGCCAAGAGTGATATGATGATTAGAGGACATTTACAGAGGTGTCAGTAGAGGCAGTTCAAATCTGCTGGGAAAATATGTAAAAAAAACTTTGGAAAATGTTAGGTAGATATCTTATGCGTTTAGTATTTGTATTAATAATGGCTGATAAAAATGTAACTCAGCATAATTATATGTATGGGTTAAGTGCTTCCAATTTAATATAGCAAGCGTTTGTCAATAAAATCTGTCAAACAAAAACATCAGTTACTCAAATTTTTAGCTTGTAATGCTTTATTTGAGAAATTTCAGTCTGGATTTCGATCTGCACACAGCACTGAGACGACTCTTGTTTGGGTAGTAAATTATCTTTTGATAAGTCTTCTTGATCTTAGCGCTGCCTTTGACATTGTGGACCATTCCATTCTATTAAATCGGCTAGGGAGTTCAGTGAGTTTGGCAAGCGGTGTCCATTCTTGGATTAGGTCTTACCTTTCCAATAGGTTTCAGTGTTTCTGTCCGGGAGATGAAGACTGATTTGTCAGAGGTTGTCTCTTGTGTTCCTCAGGGTTCTGTTTTAGGTCCCCTGTTGTTTTCATAATGTATGTAGCCATTAGCTGATATTATCTGCAGACATGGAGTGAATTTCCATTGTTACACAGATGATACTCAGCTGTACTTGTTTTTCAATCCAGACAATCCCTCTACCAAGGTGCTATTAGCTGCTTGCTTTGCGGACTTAAAGGGTTGGATGTCACAGAATTTTCTGATGTTGAATTCTGATAAAATGAAGGTCATGCTTGTGGGATCATAGCACCAATTAAAAAATGTTGATTTACATAAGGTAGATCTTAGCAGCTTTTCCTCAGAGCCAAAACTTGAAGTAAGGGAAATTTGAGGGTCATTTTTGATCCTGCTCTATCATTACTATCTTTTGATCATTTCAGAAATATAGCTAAACTTAGATCTATTATTTCTGTATCTGATGCTGAGAGGCTAATGCATGCCTTTGTTTCATCAAGAATCGACTATTGAAATTTACTTGTTTCTGGAATTCCAAAGTATTTAGTGTCTCGCTTGCAACTTATTCAGAATGCTGCTGCAAAAATTCTAACTAAAACCAGAAAAGGTGAACATATTACTCCTGTCTTGGCCTCTTTACAATGGCTTGCTGGGCAGTTTTGAACTGATTTTAATATTTAGTTTTTAACTTATAAAGCCCTTAATGGATTAGCATCCGGTTATTTACAAGATCTGTTGATCCCACACACTCGTAAGCGGAATCTTAGATCTCAGAATGCAGGGCTCTTGGTTATTCCAAGGGTAAATACAAATAGTATGGGAGGAAGGGCCTTTTCTTATAAGGCTCCTACATTGTGGATCCTCTGCCTTTTTTGTCAGAGAAGCTAGGAGTCTTGTTGTTTTTAAGTCAAGACTGAAGACTATATACACAGGCCTTTTTATTACAGTCTTTATTATTACTGGGTTTTTTTGTTGTTGTTTTTTTTTTTAATATGATTGGAAATGTATTTACTTTTATTTGAAATAGTCTTTTTATTATCTTTATTCTAGTTTTATTCTGCTGTGTGTTTTATGTTTTCTGTAAAGCACCTTGAAGTCTATGACATAAGGTGCTGTATAAATGAAATACAAATAAATAAATAAATAAATATCACATCACATGAGACTCCAGTCTTGAAGAAGAATATCTATAAATATACTAAAACTAGAACCGCACAACCAAGTTCTGGATTTCAGGTCACTTTCGGTCGGTTTATGTTAATTATGATGACGACCAAGCTGCAAAATATGATGAATCTATGGAAGATTGTGAATTGCACGGGAGCCATGAGTTCTGAAGAATTCTGTTATCCGCAGATCTGGACTGCCTGTAGGGATCAGTAATATATCCATGTAACAGTTTAAATGTAGATACATTATATTGATTGTAGACTACATGGATATTTTAACAAACTAAGTGGAGCAAAAATATATTTGGCAAAAAATGTTGGCTAATAGTGAAAAGAAATGTGGTATTTAAATATGTATGCACACCAACAACATGCAGAAGAAATAACTAACTACATATCCCACTGTATTGTCACTCAACAGTAATGCTGACTTCATATGATGGATGACAAACATATTGTAAACAGTACTTTGACCATCCAACAGCACACATGGGTCTGCAATAATAATGACGAAAGACAAAATATACTACAGGTCTCAATCTGTGACAAGCAAGCTGGGTAATTCTTCGGATACATAAATATAGAATACAATCTATTAAGTCACATCAGGTTAGCCTTAAACACTAATAATAAAATAAGATACCAAAGTTAATGATAAACTTCTTACTTTAGAACCTTTTTTTCTACACTGTTTACAATAGCGTTAGGCAAATATTTTTCACACTCACCTGGTATTACAACATTGCAATTGTGTTTGGCATTTTAAAAAATGAAAGGCTAACATTCAGGGCCGGTGTTACAGGAAATAAGCTGACCGCGCAAGCACAGTAATTCAAAAGTAGGCAAAAGTAAGGCGGGACAGCAGTTTGATTAAAGGGGAGGTTTTATCTGACCGTTTTATTTGCAAGACTGGTGTGTGTTCGTGCTACTGTCTTTTCATATAAACTTCAAAATGTGTGATCGATGACTCTTTATATGGTAAATTGTTTTAAACCCGTGGCTTTTTATGTTTCTATAACATCGTTGTCAATCAGATGCAGTTTATCTGTGATCGTGGAGATTTATTTATATATTAAAATGATTTTACATGTCAAAATGTTGTCAATCTTTAATCAAATTTAAAATGTTTCAGGAATATAATCAAGCGACTTGATGCATACATAATATTAGTATGACAAGGTCGTATTTTTACATTTTAATATTAGCTGTAACTTTACTGAAGTTTAGACGTGGTAAAACGTAGGCCTACCACTGCCAGTTAAAATAAATAAATAAATAAATAGTATATACATTACATTGTTTGTAATCTTAGTCATCTTCACCTAATTGTCTTGTGTTTTTTCGTTCAGGTGTAAACCAAAATGGATGCAAGACCCTTTGATTTCTCTTAAAACCAGTAAAGAGCAAATAAAATGGAATACTTACATCAATGCTTTTCAGACTCAGAGGACTTTGTGTCTGTAGCAGAACATTCTCCTGCATCTTCAAATCAGGGTCAAATCACCCCTCCATTTCTATCTCTGCTCAGTCGCTCTGTGAGATCCGAACAGCTGCCTCCTAACCAAGATTCTCAAGGTACACCAGCTACTCAAGGAGCTAATCTTCAGCGTTCTAACAATGTTGAGCTCAGGACGAACATCCAGAGCAACTATATTGGAAGGACTGGACTTTAAACAAACTTATAAAGTACCTTTTAAAAAACTGAAACACGATCCCAGCAGGTAACGATCGAGATTCTCTATTGCAACTCCATCTCCGCAGAACCCGTCTTTCCTCCGAGAAAAGCTCCCCAGCTACGCTCAGCCATTCAGCAGCCCCAACCAGACAGAAGGCAGTCTGCGTTAGAACTATTCATCCCAACAGCCAGCACTTCAAAACAGCAGGAACTTGCTCTAGCCAGATCAATCCAACAAGAGCACTCCTTGATTTTTCAAGAGATTAAAACTTTTATGCAACTATTTGCTGACATATTATCCTTGTCAATACCAAACTGAGTGATTTAGTTAAAGGGTGTCTAATATTGAAAAAGAGAAGCAAACTTTAGCTCTTTCAGCCTTCTCCTCAATTTCTGCAGTAATAGCACCAGTCACAGCTACAGCTAATTCCAGTTCAGCTCTAACATTGGTACCTTCAGAGGATCCTCCCGTCTTCAACCTTGCCACTGCTTCAGCATTTGGTTCCTCCTCCCCAACCACAGCTAGGCATCATTCAATATCCCCGCAAATCCGGCCCAATGTAATTGAAGGCATTACTAATGGTGACATATGAATTCCTAGATCAAATAGTAGTGGATTGCGGAGATCTGTCAGTAACATTAAAATCCAGAGATCCCAGATTACTCAAAAATCTAACATTGGGGGAATTCGTCCTTGCTTTCTCCATATGTAGAAATGTGCTATGCTTTGTATATCCTAACCGCAGCGCTGAATTAGACACCTACAAATATTATATAGTGGAATTGTCTGTCAGATATGGAGGGACTATGTTCTTCAAGTATCATAAAGCATTCTCGGCAAAAGCAGCAGCTATATTGGCATCTGATAATCATATAATCAATTAGGCTCAACCCAATCCAGATTTGTTTAACACAATTTTCGGGGGTCTCAGAGCTAATGCTTGTGGGATCTGTGCTTCCACAGGTTACTCAACATCCCTATGCCCTAAGGTTGCTATAGCATCAACTTCTAAAGCAGCACCTGGTACCACCTTTAATTCAAACAGATCCTCCTTTCCCAATCCAATACATTCCTCAGTTCCACCCGATCAATCCACAACCACAAGACAAGATAATTACAGGCGCAGAATCAGATTCACAGGAGGAAGACAAATGTGCAATAACTTCAACACCGGTTTCTGTTCAAACAGGCAATGTAATTACATTCACATGTGCAGCACTTGTGGAGATGCTCACGCTAACTCAATCTGCCCTTTAAATTGTAAGTGACTTTCTTCGATTCTCATAGTCACCACTCCCATAAACATTCAGACATTATGTAATAAATAAAAAAATCAAACTGACATCAATTTCACCAATTACTTAATTGACATATTAAAAAACTGTTTTTCCACCGGTCTCACTCAAATTCCTTCTTCCTCGTTTCAAAGTACAAATCTTTATTCTGCTAATCAAGATCCAGAGTCAGTTCAATTTCTCATCGAAAAAGAAATTAAAAAAGGACTTATAGTCGGCCCATTTTTAGCTCATCCTTTTCCAGTCTATGGAATTAATCCTATTGGCATAGCAACTCAGAAAATGTCGGGGGAAAAGTGTCTTATCATTGATTTATTAGCACCGTGTGGTTCAAGCATCAGCAGCATCAACTCACTTATTCCCCAAGATCAATTTTCTCTTCATTACATTACTATTTGAGAAGCAATTCACTCAATTAAATTAGCAGGTTGTGGTTCCTGGCTAGTAAAAGCAGATATATTAGATGTAATGCCAATCCATCCTTCTCTTCGACACCTGTTTGGTATATGCTGTCAAGGAAAGTTTTACTTTGCCACTCAATTAACTTTCGGCTGCCGCAGCAGCCCGAGGACATTTGACACTCTGTCAGAAGCATTATGCTGTATACTTCTCAGTGTCTACCATGTTCCATTTCTGCTTCACCTGCTTGATGATTTTTTTATTGCTCTCACCTCCATCAGATCTGCCAGCAGAAGCAGTTACTAATCTTAAGAGTTTGTTTTCAGAAGTTGGCGTTCCGCTCTCAGAGGAAAAAAACAATTGGCCCCCTTTATTCTCTGGAATTTCTTGCAATCATACTGGACACGGAAAAATTTGAAGCCAGCCTCCGAGTTCGAACTGGATTTCTTATTCAGAACTTTTGGATTAGTAAAACAAACAAAAAACATGCATTGCTTTCATTGCTGGGTCACTTCAACTTTGCAATTCATATTTTTCCTCAAGGGAGGACATTTATATCTCGACTACTTGCTCTTGCATCAACAGCAAAAAACTTGGACTCCTACATCAATATTTCATCAGAAGCTGGTAAAGATATTAAAATGCAATCTGCTCTTATTCAGCACTGGAACAGCTTATCCATGTTTTATGATGATTTCATCTCAGCACTGCATGACATGGCTTTGTTTACAGACGCATCATCTCTTGGATTCTGAGGTCTTTTAAAAAATTAATGGTTTTCCAGTATGGCCCTAGGAAATTGAAAATCTATCTCCATATCTAAAATCCACAGCTTTTCTTGAAATGTACCCAATAGTTCCAGCAGCCCAGTATTGGGGTAATCTCTGGTCTAAGAAATCAATCTTATTCTATTGCAATAATTTAGCTACAGTACACATTATGAAAAAAGGCTGTTCCAGTTCCCCTCTTATCATACAATTACTGCGGTGGCTAGTATGGCTAGTATGGATATCCAACAATTTTCCAATACAATATATATGTAATAATGCAGTTGATGCTCTCTCTCTCATTTACAGATATCCAGATTATAGCTGTTCCTATAGCTTTGTGTGGCAGGCTGGCGAGTGGATAGAGGCCCAGAGACAGTCTGTAGTTCAAAAAAATAACTATTTTATTATAAATAAACACAAAAATGAAAGGGCACAAGGGCCAAAATTAAGGGATTTAAACACAAATAAAGCAAGACAAAAAGCAAAACTAACAAAAATAATGATTTCCAGACTGGGCAATGCCTTCACTGGATTCAAACTTTCAAACATACAAACAAAACACCAACCTGCTTCCTCAGCTCCCTCCTCCCAAATGAGAAGTAGAGGCCTCCTTTTATGTCAGGTGGCTGGGCACTGATTGATCGTTAATTAAGTTAATCATTTAATCAACTAATCAACCCCAGCCACCTGAACATAATAAACCCAGGCAGGTAGGGGAAATTAACCCCATCCCTGCCAATTTAAAAAGGGCAGAGCTTTGCTCTGCCACACTCTGTCATCCCCAGCAGCAACTCTTAAGTTCAACCAGCTCATTTTCAATTGAATCCAACCATCAATAAGCTACTTCATTCAGCTCAAGATTACATGGCTTCAGCTCTTGCCCCTTCTACCAGATCTTCTTACTCTACAGGTTGGGCTTGTTATGTAATCTTCTGCTCTCAAAACAGGATCAATCCTAGTTCTTTCAACCAGAATTGGATCATGGCTTGTATAGTTCATGCAAAGGATTCTCTGCATCTGGCACCAGTTACAATTCAATTATATTTGTCAGGAATTCAACACCAATTTTGATTGATGTCTATTTCTTCTCCAACCATACTATCAATCCCAGCCATTCGTCTCCTCCTGTGGGGAATTTCCAAGAGCTCTCCTGCTGCTTCTATCACTCGCCTGTCTATCTCTGTTGACATTCAACTCTCTGACAAGGCTGTTTTTCTCCAACTGATGACTTAACAATGGAAGCATTATGTCTTTCTGCATTTTTGTTTTTTTTGAGATGCTCTGAATATACAGTCTGTTCTATTTCCAGTTTTCCTGTAGTAGGTATTCGCTGTAGTGACCTTATACATATTCTAGATTCTCATTTTGGGCCTCCGAAGGTTTCTCTTAAAATAAAAATAAAGGGGGGTTTTCCTTTCCACTGTGCAGAGGGTCTTCACATAGTCAGTAGGTTACAGTCACTAACCCCTGCATTACGTTAAGTGTTTCTCTTTTGTGTTAAATGTTTTCTCTCTTTTTCTTCTTTTCTATATGCATTGACGGTTCTCTTTTTTCTTCCAATAAACGTCTTCAACGAGGAGTCGGAAGTCCATCCTTTGGGGGGTTAGTGATTCCACTTTTTCCAACCCTTTGTTAACTCTTTGCAGTCCATTTATTCAGCGCTTGTTAGGCGCGTCAGGTCCAATTGATTTTCACACGCAACTGTTTATTTCACACTCGCGGTTTAATCCAAGGCATTGAATCACAAAAGAATATCAGTACTGCATCTCCAGCCAAGCCCCACCCCTTGTTCGCTGTATATTTTACATACGTCTTTATAAATCCTCTCCTGATCACTCGTTTTATCACCAAACTCCTCAATAATGCGATCCAAGTCATTATTACTATAACATCTCAAAAAGCTCTGCAAATGTCTGTGATATTCTTTGAGCGCTGGATGCAGAAGCAGCTACCTCCTTTGTTATGTCCATGTTATCGCTATAGCGGATGGGGCTATGAGATACCCTTTTTTTTTGGTTTCATTCGGCTCTATCGGTCTCACCTGTGACCCGTGCTTGACATCATTTTGATGACGTCAGATAGGGTCCGACATCGGACTGGAAAGGGAAAATTGTAATGTCGGACCTGGTCCAACATAGGACCACAAAGGGTTAAGCATCGCTTCATTTATCTCATAGAAGGTTCTCCGTGAGTCAGAGGGGACCCCCTGTCAATCCCCTCCTTTAGCATGCTGATGCCTATTTATGTGAGGGCCCCAAGCGGCGGAACCCCTCGTTTGTTGGGTCTCCTCAAAGACGGTGACCTCTCCCGTTTGTCGGGTCTCCTCAGCGATGGAACCCCTCTTCTATAATAGTGGGGTTTTAAAGAGGCGGCACACCCTGCTCTATATGTTTATTGTTTATTTTCTACTAAGTTTGTTTTCATTCCAGTTCGCAGGCATCTTCATATGTCAGGTAACCTCAAAGACATTGCCCCTGTTTATATGTCAGGTGACCTCAAAGACGATGGTCCCCCTCGTGTATGTCAGGTCTCCTCAGCGACGGTGACCCCTCTTTGTTTGTTAGGTCATCTCAGAGACAGTGAACCCTTTTCGTTTGTTGGGTTATCTCAGAGTCGATGATCCCTCTTCGTTTGTCGGGTCATCTCATAGGCGATGACCCCCCTCCTCTTTGTTGGGTTTCCTCAATGACGGATCCCCTCTTATATGTGTAGGGCCTTTGAAGGACAGAGCCTCTCTTTATATGTTATACGTTACTAACTTGATGTCTTAAATTGTTGCTTTGTTCCGCCCCGTGAAATAGCAGTAAAGCTGCAGTAAAATGATCTAATACTTTGATACATGACAGAGGGACATGTGTACAACACATCTGCAGTGAAGTTAGGGCGGTCCAATGGAATGTATGTGTGTGTGTATATATATATATATATATATATATATATATATATATATATATATATATATATATATATATATATATATATATCTCTCAGTATGAACGGTTGTAACACTTTGAGAAGTCGCCTGTGATAAGTCCCATGTAAACCCACAGGGATAGAGTAGATGGGTAGGGAACGCATCATACACATGGGAGGGAAAATAGACATAATGAAGCGTTCTTACCTTTGTATAAGTTGCTGATCACCAGCAGATGTGTCAACCACACGAATAACACAGCATGTGGTTTTCACTGACTCTACTGTGCAGAATCTTTTTTTTTTTTAATTAACCTGTAGTTGGTTTTGACTCCAGTAACCACTACTGGGTCCTAATACCCCCACAGTATGGTCTCTACTAAACACAACATATTTATTTTAAACCAGGCTTAATTACATCTAGTTTCCCTTATCTAACACAGTATTATCAATTAATTAACCCATCTTTAATTTTAATCGCAAAACTATTAAATTATTTATTTTCTTTGTTTACCACCCAGTTGGTTTACATTCCTGACGGAGACCAGGAGTGTATGACAAAAGTTTGGTGAAGACTGGTGCAAATTAAAGCAGTTATCATGTTCACCCAGTATAGTGTGACAGATGGACATGATCAACATCAAAAGGATTGAAGGGGCAAAAAAGCAGGCTGTACTGATAATTAGAAAAGCTTGTCACACATTAAAAGATCAAACCTCTGATGTTTCACCTGAAAGATACCCCTATTGCTTCAGCTCCCTTTGGAAAAATAATCTTCACTATATCATTTTAGCCCAGGCACTGACGGATGTAAATTAACTCATTTATAAAACCTTTGGAGACATACGTGTATTTAATTCATTACTGGGGAATCATGACACTTGTCTGATAAATAAATCACATCCTTGTACTTGTAGATAAATAGAAATTAATGTACAGTCCAACAAGCTCTTCAGTCTGACAGAGTTGGCTCCTCAACTGCACACAGAGAATGGCAATATCTCATTTTAACCAATAGGTGATAGTATCTGTAAACCAACTAAATAATCAAGTGTGAGGCCTCTAGGCACTAAGATAGCTTTAAACCACCATGGCCCTAAAAGGGGGTAAATTGTGCATGAGGCTTTTCTTTTTAAGAAGCAGTCTCGTTTTTAGTGGCATTCTCAGATGGACAAACTCAGACCAGGAAGCTGACAGAGACACACAGACCAGTACTACGAGTGGAAAATGGTGGTGTGCGTTTTTATACAATGACAAAAATAAATTAAAAAGGCAGAGAAAAAACACAGCTCACAGAGCCAAAAATTAAGTTTGTACAAAAACAAATCTAGAACACAAACATATATTATACACTTTTTTTTTTTATTAATGCTTTATTGGAGAAACCTGGGTGGTACTCATTTGATCATGGGCGTAGTGAAGTAAAAAGAAAGGGCAACCTGTTGGAGGTATTCAAGCAATTACTGAACAGAAAAAAAAAAAACCCTCAAATGAGAATGACACATCGCCAGCATGAGCTCTGACAGGTGAGAACTGTGTTGCTAGTGGCGACAGATGTTGCATAAACAATAAGCCAGAAGAAAATCAATACAAAAAAGCTGTTTATTTATGTCTATATTATTCTTTCTTTGCTTTTAAACTAAAGGATCTTTGGCAAGCAGATTCTCTCATTACGTGGATTAATTTATTTAAATACATAGGAGAACATCTTGCTTGCAAAGTGATGCTTTTTTAAGACTGTAATTACATTCATTTTTAAAATAGATTGGCATTTACAGCAGACACTCACCATCTATCACCTATGATCTTTGAGTAGAATATTTAATCAAACAGACCTGACCCTCAGAATTTCCTTACTTAAAGATGACATCTCTAACATGGGCTGTGTTATAGATGTGCTTGCCACTACTATACAATACAAATGCACCCACTAGGTTATTGATGTGTGATACTGTTCCGGCCTAAGGTTTTAATTTTTGGTCTGGTGTCCCGAGTTCCAGATGCAAGGTTGGAGTATATGAGCGTAGAACCAAGCTTGTTTGGATCTGGGTACAGGCCAAAAAGAAAATAAAACCCTGTACAATACTATATAAATACTATATAAATATACTGTTCTTGGATAGTGTATGCAGCTCAGTTGCCTATTGAATTTACCCTGAGAAAACACATAATGCTGCTTAAAATACTTGGTTGTGTTTTAACTAGCCAGAGGCATTTTCAAGAGGGAAATCACAACACCTGCCATGACCATGGCCATGAAAACGTACTGTTCCCTGGGTATTTCTCAATACCCTTTCCTAAACAAGAACAGCAGGCTCATGATGCATGCTTAACAGGCTCTATAATAAAAAGAAAAAGAGTTGACCTCTTCACTCCTTGCAAATACAAATGAACCCTTTTACCAGCAGGAAATTGATAGCACAGAAAAAAGAATGACAAAGCACTCCAAATCTATCCAAAACCATGAACAGTGCTGAATACTACGATCAAAAAAACTGGGATCTACTCATTCTTCTATGCTCTCTAACATGGGAAGCTCAGTCATTGTATTGTGGCATATCGAGTGAACAATAGAAGGTACTGTTAGGGTAGTAAAGGGGCAAGAACAATTGTTAGCATTTCAAAGTGAGGCGATTAGGCTAAGCAAAGGCAAGATATTAGCTAATGGGAATACAATAGGAGGCATTTGATGGGATCTGAATAGAGAGGAGGACACAAGGGTAAAAGTACATATCTGCTTGGTAGAAGGAAACTTTTCCATAAACATTTGATGACCATAATTAAACAACATGAAAACATAATTTGCATCATTCTTAATTTACATTCCCATACACAGGAAAAGTAATTACACCCACTTTATCTACATAAATGCACAAGTTCAGCTCTTAGAAACTGTAGTTGCTTCTGCAAAATCTAAACTAACAAGCTCTTTGGGACTATTCACATGAAGAATAGTTATCAAAGAAGTTATCTTACCCAAAATATATAAAAACAAAAACTAACAAGTATCAAATGCATTCAATGAAATCATGTGAATCAGTACAATTTAACACAGGTGGAGGCCACTTAACTTGGTGTGTGATTTTTGAAGGTGATTGGTTACACCTGAGCTAATTTACAATTGTTATTACAAGGGGGGTGGACACTTATCAATGTCCACTCCCATATATATATATATATATATATATATATATATATATATATATATATATATTATATATATATATATATATATATATATATATATATATATATTAGAAAGTCAACACCCCTTTCAAAATGTTCAACAAGTAAACAAAGGAATATCGGACCTTAATTTTATATATAATATATATATATTAATCATCTATATCTCTATATATAATATATATATATATATATATACCATATATATATATTTGTCTGTAGGACCCAACTTCCAAGTGAAAAAAAAGTGAAAAAAATTCTAGAAATTTGTAGAAAATTAATTAAAAATAAAAACTGAAATAGCTTGGTTTGATAAGTGTCCACCCCCCTTGTAATAACAATCCTAAATTAGCTCAGGTGTAACCAATCACCTTCAAAAATCACACACCAAGTTAAGTGGCCTCCACCTGTGTTAAATTGTACTGATTCACATGATTTCAGGATAAATTTAGCAGTTCCTGTAGGTGCCCTCTGCTGGGTAGTGCATTTTAAAATAAAGTCTCAACCATGAGCACGAAGTCGCTTACAAAAGAACTCTGGGACAAAGTTGTTGAAAGGCACAGATCAGGGGATGGGTACAAAAAAAATTTAAATAAAAGGCCTTGAATATCCCTTGGAGCATGGTCAAGACGATTATTAAGAAGTGGAAGGTGTATGGCACCACCAAGACCCTGCCTAGATCAGGCCGTCCCTCCAAACTGGATGCCAGAGCAAGAAGGAGACTGATCAGACAGGCTACCAAGAGGCCAATGGCAACTTTGCAAGCGCTACAGGCTTTTATGGCAAAGACTGGTCAAAGTGTGCATGTGACAACAATATCCCAAGCACTCCACAAATCTGGCTTTGTATAGTAGGGTGGCAAGATGGCGAGATGGAAGCCATTACTCAAGAAAGCCCACCTTGAATCCCATTTGAAGTATGCAAAAAACACTCAGGAGATTTTGTAGACATGTGGCAAAACGTTTTGTGGTCTGATGAAGCTAAAATTGAACTTTTTGGCCTAAAATCCAAAGCGTTATGTTTGGCGCAAACCCAACACAGCTCATCACTCAAAGAACACCATCCCTACTGTGAAGCATGGTGGTGGCAGAATCATGTTATGGGGATGTTACACATCGACAGGGACTGAGGCACTTGTCAGGATAGAAGGGAAAATGAATGGAGCAAAGTACAGAGAAGTCTTTGAGGGAAAACCTGCTGCCCTCTGCAAGAAAGCTGAAACTGGGATGGAAGGTCACCTTTCAGCATGACAACGACCCAAAGCACACAGTCAAAGCTACACTGCAGTGGCTAAGGAACAAAAAGGTAAATGTCCTTGAGTGGCCCAGTCAGAGCCCCAACCTAAATCCAATCAAAAATTTGTGGCATGACTTGAAGATCGCTGTCTATCAATGCTCCCCAAGGAACTTGACAGAGCTTGAACAGTTTTATAAAGAAGAATGGTCAAATATTGCCAAATCTAGTTGTGCAAAGTTGGTAGATACCTATCCAAACAGACTCACAGCTGTAATTGCTGCCAAAGGTTCTTCCACCAAGTATTAACTCAGGGTGGTGGAGACTTATCCAGTTATGATCTTTCAGTTTTGTATTTAATATTTTTTTTCTCATTTTTTTTTAATATATTGTTATTTTATATAGCGCCTTTCACAGTGGAACACCATCACAAAGTGCTTTAACAAAAGAAAATCCATAATACTTCAAATAGAGAAATGCATAATATATGATATACAGTAGAAAGTACATAATACATGATAGTAGCATAATACATGAAATAGTACATTAAATACAGTGGAAAGTGCATAATACACTAAATACTATAATAAATACAATGGAAAGTGCAAAATACATGAAAGTAACAATATGTGAAATAGTAGCAGGAGCTAATAACAGATATCAGGCTTAAGGAGCATGGAAAGCAAGAGAGAACAGGTGGGTTTTGAGAGTTGATTTAAACCGAGCTACTGTCAAGCGTCATGCACCAAAGCTGGGAGAGAGTTCCAAAGCGTCGGAGCCATGAAGCTAAATGAGCGTTGTCCAAGTGTGGTGCACTTTTGCTTGGGGATAACAAGCAGGCCAGAGTCGGACGACCTCGGCTTGCAGGCAGGAACATAACGAGTCAGGAGGTTGAGGAGGTACTAGGGACCTGTGTGATGAAGGGCATTGTAGATGAGTAGGTGAGTTTTGAACATAATCCTGAACTTGCCAGTGCAGCTAGGCAAGACGGGGGGGTGATGTGATCACATTGTTTACATCTGGTAAGGATCCTGGCAGCAGCATTCTGAACTAGCTGCAGTCGGTTTATGGTGTGTGCCGGGAGACCACCATATAAAGATTTGCAGTAGTCGAGTCAAGACGAGACAAATGCATGACAAAGCATCTCCACATCCAGGAGGGAAAGGTAGGGAAAGGACTTTGGAGATGTTTCGAAGATGGCAGAAGGAATAGTTGACCACGGAGGAGATGTGGGCATCAAAAGAGAGATTGCTGTCAAGAAGTACACCAAGGCTTCGTACTGTGGGGGAAGGGTATGTTGAGATTCTTAAGTTGAGTTTTAGATCCTACTAGAAGGGGTTCCGATTTGTTATTGTTCAGTTGAAGAAAATTGGCAGACATCCAGGCCTCGATGTCCTGAATGCAGGCAGAGAGCCGGACCATGGCAGAGGAGCTACCAGGGTCGAGCTTTAAGTAGAGCTGGATGTTGTCAGCATAGGAGTGAAACATGAGGCTGTGCTGGCAGATGAGGTGACCTAATGGAAGCATGTAGATATTGAAGAGAAGGGGCCCAAGAACAGATCCTTGGGGGACACCACAAGTGACCAGGTTTGCGACACCACTGCAATCAGCAATAAAACCAGACTGCATGCATCCGATTAGGTAAGGGGACATGCAGGAGAGACAGGTTCCAGAGATTCCAACATACTTATGAAGGTGGTCAAGAAGAATGCCATGATCTATGGTATCAAAAGCAGTTCGGTCAAGAAGGACAAGCACAGAGGGAGCACCATTATCAGCATTGAGCAGGAGATCATTCACAATCCAGAGCAGAGCAGTTTCTATATTGTGATGTGGCTGGAAACCAGACTGTAGAGATTCAAGCAGATTGTTGTCTGTGAGATGCTTCATCAGCTGACTGGCTACAGCCGTTTCAAGAGTTTTTGAGAGAAAAGGGAGATTGGAGATGGGATGGAAATTAGATAAGTCAGCCGGGTCAAGGGAGGGGTTTTTGAGTACTGGCATAACTCTGGCAAGCTTGAGGGTAGCAGGAAGTGAGCCAGAGTCCAGGGACAGGTTGAGAGTGTGCATAATGGAGGGAGCAAGATCAGAAGCACAGAGATGGACAAGGTAGTTGGCCAGTGGTCCAGGGGGCACATAGCAGCAGTTGATTTCAACAGTAAGCCGGAAACATCAGCAATAGAGAGAAGGGAGAAGGAGGAGAGGGCAGGAGGAGCAACTGGAGGAGCATCAAGGTGGTCAAGTAATAGAATGGGTTTTTGGTAGTCGAGTGTAGAATAGATGTTGTCAATTTTGTTCCAAAAGAAAGAGGAGAAATCATGACAGGTAAGAGAGGAGGATGGATGGAGTTGGATCGCTCAGTGGCTGGATGTAGGATTTGGTCAATGGTCTTAAAGAGAACATTGGGTTTACTGTGTCCCATAGTTATGATTTCAGAGAAGTATTTCACCCTGGCCACGGCAAGCGCATGCCTGTAGCTCGCGAGATGGTCGGTCCAGATCTCTTTGTAAATCGTTAGTCCAGATGACCTCCACTGGCGCTCAAGCTTGCGGCAGGCAGATTCAAGCAGAAGAAGTTCAAGGGCGTACCATGGGCAGTTTCGATCTTTCTCACAGAGACACATTCTGAGAGTTTCAGAGGATTCAGCAGATTCTTGGGACGGAAGGAAACAACAGTATCAGTAACGGAGGAAAGAGCAGGGAGATTAATATTAGCAGTGATTAAGAAATGGTCAGAGAGAGAGACATTTGAGACAGAGATTGGAGACATCAAGGCCCCTGGTGATGAGCAGATTCAGGGGGTGTTTCGGTGTGAGGGGGGACATTGACAGATTGAGAAAGTCCAAGACAGTCCAGAAGCCTGCTGAAGTCGGTCACTAGGGGGGAGGAAGGCAAGTTGACATGAGTGTTGAAGTCACCTAGGAGTAGGATTTTGTCAGTCGAAGTGCAGACGAGGGAGAAGAATTCTGAAAACTCTGCAATAAAAGCAGAGTTGCTCTTAGGTGGAGGTTAGATAACAGCAAGGGTGAGGGACATGGGAGAGGGGAGCTTGATGGCGAGATGTTCAAATGAACAAAAGGCAGGCAAAGAAAGAACTGAGGAAGTGAGCACTAATAGCAATAACAGCAGTGCCCCCGCCTCGGCCAGTGAGGCGAGGTTCGTCAAAGAGTGAATAGCCCTTTGGGGTGGCTAAATGCAGCGAGTATGTGTCATTTACAGAGTACCAGGTTTTATCTTGACAGAGAAGATCAAGATTGGTATGTTATAAAAGCAGAGATTTGGTAGTCAGAGAGCGACAGTTGAAAAAAGAGATTTTCAAGTTTGTAGCAGGCAGTGTTGGGGGAGAAGAAGTTAGTAAGGGTATGTTGAGCAGGTACTTACCAGTGTTCATTCTGGGAGTAGAGAAAGAGTGAGCCCTCTTTGTCCAGGGGATCCAGACGTTGGGTGTCAAGGTAGGAATGAGGCCTCTAGTAGCCATCTGGAGGGATTTGGAAAAGGTCCTCGCTCCACCTGTCCTCGCTCAAACTGCCACAGCTCAGACTGTCCTTGGACTTCTGGCCCTTAGACTGGCTGGCGCTTAGAACTGGCTGGTGCTTAGAACGGCTGGCGTTGTAACACACTGATTTATACTATCTTATCAGCCTGCAGCCATATACTTAACACACGTTTCTAATCAGCCTCCCAGTTCAACGCAGCCCAGCACACAAAGGAAATCTAAATTACGTTTTTTAAGTGCAGCCTGATTTAACCTTAACAATCAACAATTTAACCGTTTAAAGCATTGTAATTCACTTACCTGTTTCAGTGTTGTTTTTCGCCAGCGCAAAACTTTTGGAAGCACACGTGGCTCTGCAGTTTCTAACATACTGAATACACGCAGTTAGGTACCAAATTTATGCTAAGCCAAACAAAACAAAAACACCCGCTCAAGACAACAAAACCACACTAAATTGCTTTATACTTTACACACGTTTCTAATCAGCCTCCCAATTCAACACAGCCCAGCACACAATGGAAATCTAAGTTACAATTTTAAAATGCAGCCTGATTTAACTATTTAATGCACTGTATATATAAACCCTTAAAGGTAATGCATTGTACCAAAGAATTGTCTCTACTGTCTAGAGAACAAGTATTTTCTAAGATGAATATTTGTATGAGCATGCACTAGCACTCCATGTCAAAGCACTGCACATGAAGGAATAAACCTACAGCACCACCTATATCCCACTTTAAGTACACAGAAAGCAGCAGGTTGAAAGCTCAACTAGTGGAGCCTGGAAATTGAGGATTATCTAAGGTATAGCTGCTTCAAACAGATTTATAAACCTGTATGTGCAATACCTACATGGTTTTGTTCATAAAGAAGGTGCAGAAATTAAAAAAAAATAAAATAAAAAATACATTTTAAAAAAGAAAAAAATCACCCCACATAAATGGTTGTTACCCAGTTGCTACCATCAATTAAATTCACAATAACTGCAAATAAAAACATATGCCAGTGGGATTTTTTAGTAACAAGTATGCAGATACATCACTATGAAATTAAAATCAAACAAATTGCATTAGTGTTCACATTTGTCAACAAAAACTCTATTAGGGGCATCTCAACAGATTTTTCTGTCTGCACAAAGTGTCTAAGGACAGAGGAGACGCGATAAAAAGAACATGACAACATTACAGAAAAAGGCGAAGAGAGATGCTCCTTAATGAAGTGACAGCACAGAGATGTAGTTTTCTACCCCCACTGTGCAGGACAGGGGGGAGGGAGGCCATGCAACTTTCTTTGTGATTAGAGGGTAAAACTCCAATCCCGTTTCAATATGCAGCTTAAGTAAGCCTACAGAGACCTTGCATTTCAACAACAAGCAGCAGGAGCTTAATGTCAAAATGCCACAATATTGAAAAATATGTTTGTCTGATTTTGGGAGCTGCAAATTTTCAGCCCTTGTTCCTATGGGGCTAATTTTTTATGGCAGTTTGTACTTATTTAATATGCTCAAAATAAACACAACATCTTATCGCAGAACAAAACTGACAGTAATTACATGCATTGTGTTTGTTCTTGTTTGCTGACCACTGAACTAGAAACTTGCAGGTTTAAACAAAGTACTTTCTTGGAAAGGTAGACAATCAATTAGGCTAAGGGGGAAAACAGAGAAGAAAAAAGAGAAAACCCAGGCATGAGGCAAACACAGAAATGGATGACTTTTCAGGACAAATAAGCAATGAATTCTGTTAAAAAAAAAGAATAAATAACCCTTGTAATGAGTTATTGAACAACCTGCTGCATTAGAAAAGTGGCAGAACTATCACGTCGGTTTCTCACCTGCCTGGAGGATGAGTTTTGCCCACTCATTACAAGGGAACAAGGCAATGTAGATAGTGCATCCCTTCACGTCAGGTGATTTGCGTTCAACTCTGCATGGCACACTGAGGGAGTAATATTGAAAGCCTCAAGTAGCACAAAAGAAAATGGCATTGCCAGTATGCTGAACAACAAAGAAAGTGTTTTAATCTGAAAGAAACAAGTGATGGCTACAGTTCATTTGCTGTGCCAAACACTGTTTCACTGAATTTTTTGTTGTTAAATTAGCAATAGAACAAAGATGCACTATGTCAAATAAAAAGGTGAGTTCATTGTGCAATAAATTAATATATTTATTTATTGTTGTAATTACCAATAAACATACAAATGGAAATAGTTGCACTGGCTAACCCCTATGATTTCAGCGAGCCTCTTCCTAAGTGCTTGCTGTCTTGTCAGGTACATGAATGCTGGAGATGTGTGCCTGTCAGTGAAACTCGTTACCACACTATTGTTAAAAGGTATCCAAGTGCTTCAAAAACAGCCTAAATTGGATTCAATTACTTTCAGAAGTCTCCTTTATTGCGAGTTCTGTGCTATATGTTTACACACTACCACAATCTAATAAAAAAGACTTACTAAACACTTTAGTCATTTTCCTCAAAAAGAAAACATGTTCTTGCTCTGTTATTCTAAATAAAGTCAGGTTCTGCATTTTAAGTTAAAGTTTTGACCCAATGCCATACAAAATAGACACATTTCCATTTTTAATGCAGGACTCATCTTGAACAGGTGTACTCTCGGCAGAAACAATGAGCTGACAAGTCAAGAGTGTGGGTTGAGAGTGGTGCTTTGTCTTTCACATACTGGCATACAGTACGCCATGTTATTCAGTCCTTCATCTCTAGTTAGCTTCGGAGATGGCTGAGGAAATAGCATTGCAGTAAGATATGTTCAGAAAATTATTTGGTTAGGACTGAGGCATTAAACGAAAAATCACCATGTTTTGGAGGTTTGTCACTCTTAAAATGACATGTACTGCATTGAACAGAACAATATCCAGCATGCTTCAGATTCCAATAGGAAGTTATGAAGCCAAGAAAATCACATGGCTCATGCCCTTATGTTAACACAAGCTCTTACTAGATTACATTTATCCAGATTACAAATAATTACAATTATGAAATTGGGTTTTTAAAAAGTAATCTCAAATCACAAAATATAGGATTACAAAATCCTGATTATTTTTTATCCACAAAGGCCCCTGGAGATTTTTGACTCCAAAATAAGTGCTGGCACAGTTGTAGAAGATGCCCTTATCACTGTTCCAACACTGTGCATGTAAAAAGTCACACAGAAATATGCTGCTGCACAGTTTAAACCCTAAGTTGTTTATTTCCCACAAACTCCCCCCAAAAAGGTTAATATAAACATCTTAAGACTGTATTGGTACTGGAATCTCAAATCAAACTATGTGAATGTGTGTGGAACCAGTGCCCTCTTCAGGTTAAACAAGCTTTACCTGCTGTATTCACAGTAGGCTTTTGCTTGGTACAGTAGCAACTGTCCACAGTCAAAATATTGTTAAGAAAAATATATACTGTAAGCAATGGTGAATGTTGATCCTCTACAGTAAGCAAAGCGGGTGAGTTTTACCTGGAAATATTTCATGTAGCATTTGCCCCATCAACCTTGAACGATTTAGAATGTTTGAATATTCTGAATAAAAACAGATCCACAACAAGAATGATCATATTCTGTACCAACTCCTGGTAGAAGTTTCAGTTCTTCACCCAGCACAGAAGTTTAGACTACTTGGTATACTTCTTCACAGGGAATTTTGTATGTAAATCCATATGTCGTCGTCCCCAAATGATAACTTGTGAAATTATAATAAAGCATGTGGTCATTATTAGTTTCCATGATAGCTAAATGTTGCTGTAATGGCCTTTATAAAATCAGAAAGAAATGGGCCATAGAATGCTTAGTGTCTAGTTAGAGTATGATATCATTGCAATCTCTTTGTTTGGTACCATTTTAATCCTGCTCATTTAATATCATGCGATAACAGATTTAGATCATTTCCTTTTCAAATATAGATTTTAACAAGGAAGCAGTCTCACAAATACAGTATGTACAGCCTACTCTGCATCAGTGGTAGCCCAATTACCCATTAACTACCAATGTAGAACAATGAACTTTTCCTAAGGAAAAAAAAAAAAAAAAACTCTAGACCCAGAAAACTGCTTGTTCATTAAAACAATTTGAATAGATGATCTATTCAGACATCAAGATGGGGTTAGAAAATGAGATCTTCAGTCCCAGTTCTTGGAGAGTAGTGCAGTAGAGCAATCTGTATATCGAGACGAATGTACAGATTAAGGCCACACATTTCACCACTTAGTTGTTGTTGCCTCCTGTTCTATCATTCTCAATCAATATGGACAAGCAGGGAGATATGCCAAGTGTTAAGAGAAAACAAATTACCAGCATCTGCAGTATTGTAAGAACTTCATTTAAATGTCAATGGCAATCCAAACATTGTTTTAAGTAATGCACAGTGGTTTTTAATAACTAAAATGCATCTTGCCATATGGATACTTGGTATCTAGCGTGTCAACAGCTGTCCTAGCCCAGGGGAGGTCATCATTGCAGCCGTTCAGCATCCTACTGTAGCCAATCCCAACTATCTTGTTTTCAGGGTTCACAATGCAAGCACCAACCTAAATAGAAATCCCTGATATTAGAGTTGCCACCCCAGATATTACTTCATTTCTTCAGAACCAATTGCTAGATCCTATTTAGAACCCCTTTTGAACAAATGTTTCTAATTGTCTTTTCAATTTGGATTTTTATTTACTCCTTCCTTTAGTAAATGTTTATTTAGTCAACATCCACTTTATTCACCTGTACAAATGTCTGACAAAATAATGTTGTCAGTCACTTCCACATTTGCCACAAATGTTAAAGAAAGTGTTTACCACATGTTATCACTTGGGACTAGATAAATGGTTTATTAGGTATACAATTATAAGAATCAAGTGTTACATCAGCTATATCCCTGTCACTGGGGATATGCAGCCTTCTGCAAGAGGTACTTAACATTAACAGCTTTTAATGATCAGCAACATGCTATTTAATACCTTTTAATTAAATGACCAAAATACTGGACGGAAATTAACAAATTCACAATAATCATATCAGAATCTGCGACAGGAAAATACCATGATGATTCACATCCATTACATACAAACATACTTAAAGCCAGCCAGTGGTTCTCTATATATGTGCAAAACTCTAATGTGTGACACACATACATTACATGAGTGAGAGAGACGAGCATGTGTGCGTGCGTGCGTGTGTGTATATATATAAAAAAAAAAAAAAAATGAGTGCTGGGACAAATATCCTAAACAAAAATCTGTATTTGCAATCGACTATACTCTCCTGTTAAACTGAAGCTGCAGTGAACTGGTGCAGCTGTAACAGTTAATATATTAATAAATTAATTCTCCTATTAGAGTTCGGGTCTAGTTGACCAGACTCTAGTTTCCGATTAGCTTAAATGCTATTTTTCTTTTCATTTTCTATATAATACTATGACTTTTCCTAAGTTGGAGTCATGAACTTATACACAGAAAACAAAACCTTTTGAGATGTTTATTTTTTTTTTTTAGAACAGGTCAGGTAAACAAATATGTTTCCGGTCGCTATGACCCGTGGCCTTTATTTATGTAGATTTGTGTGCAGGAATAAAACAAACTTCTTCAATTTGTTATTTTATTATTATTATTTTTGTATTCTCTGGAAATGGATGCACCTGTCTGGATATTTATAAACAAAAAAAAAACAAATATATATATATATATATATATCTACAAGGCAGAGCCTAATTTTCACTGTCAGTATTGCAACAGGTTGGTAGTCAAAGGAGTTTTATCACAGCTCCTGGACTAAGAGCATAAAGTAAAACTTTTGCAAATAAAAACAGTTAATCAATTTAAGGCTGTTTAAATTAGTTTGAAATTGCATCGGGTCAATATGACCCAAAACACAAGAGATGTACCTAAATTCGAAACATATTATTTACCATTAGCCAAGGTGCCCTATTTACACAACTGGTTAAAACAAACAAATACAGGCGAATTAAATATAAATCAATACTGAATTGTGCAGGTTTAATTTTGTCCCCACCAGTGGTATTTCTGTCAGCGTATGTTTGGTATTTTAAGTGATGCTTCTGCAGGAGCTGTAATTACCACTGTTCAAATCCAATGAATCACTGAGCCTGGAAAAGAAAACATATTGTTACAAGTGGTGGAAATGTAGCTATTTCATTTTCAGGTCTCTGTCCTTATATTTCTGCATGCAACACAATTTACCATTCACCTATGCTTAAGTTGCCCTTTTCCTTCGTAGCTACTCCATCAAAGCTTTTGATGCTTTGGTCAGCTCCTTGTCTCAGGGTGTATGTCTTTCCTGTTGAAGTTGTTGGCTCCACTGATGTCAGCACATCCCCCATGTCCACAATAAATTGATCTGGACAGTGTGGGAAACCGAATGATTGTGCTGGTCCATTTTGGGTGCAGGAAGTTAATTTCAGCCTCCTCTTTCTTCTGGTCAACAGACACCACCAGCCCAAACCACCAGTGACTGTCATACTGAACATATTCTTTTACTTGGTGAAATGGTAGGACATCTACTTAGACTGATTGATTCTTCTCGTTGTTTTGTTGACTGGGAGAACTCTCATACAATGACTTTTGCTTTGGAAACTGGTTGAAAGGAGTGGAGATGCCATGTGCCAGGCACAATTCTTACTTTGAGGAATCTGTGCTCCAGAAAATCTTGCTCAGATTGCCATTGTGCTAACGTGAAGTATTCTGCTAAAGAGCAGGGATTTTGTCTTTTCCAAACCTGTACAATGGGTGTGGAGTCTGGATCTTGTCACGAGTCATGGATTCTGATATTGCAACATATGAGATGTGCTGAGAATTCCCATCTTTGTCTCGCCAATAGCAAATAAGAGAATATATGGTTGCCTGAGAGTTGTTTAAATGGTGTGACGAAAGTGAAGTTTTCTGCAAAATCACCAACAGCTAGGAATTCATTTTCTTGAAGGAGTTCATCCCTCAGCTGTTGATAATATGCAGTCTACATCTTTGATGAAATCATGTTGACGAAGACGTTGGAGATGGCTTGTGAAAGTCTCCATGAACTGATCAACAAGTTCATTGATTGTCTGAAGGGTGGATCTGTCGGTTGTAGCACTCTTCCAATACACTGCATCCACTAGGTTATCTTGAAAGAGCACTTGTAGATGACTCTTGAAATCTTCAAGTGATGGACTATTTTCAACATTCTTAAGTGGCATTTGACGTTAGGTGGGGATAAGCAATGCCGATAGTGATTCAAAGGCACCTCTCTACTGGCACTCACTTGTGTATGCTTAGAACAAATGAACATCAGATTTACATTCTTGTGTGTTGTGCAGACACACACAGCATGTGTACCACCACTGCCTACCAATTCCTTTCGTTTCAGCTGTGCAAATTCAATTCTTGAATTGGAATTCAAAAATAGTAGAGATAAGGAATTGGAATTAACAGTTTGCAATTAACAGAATTTATGAATTTCATTTCCAATCAATTCCACCCATTTTTGTACAGATAAATTTCACTGAATTGATTGAAAAGAAACATCAGTAAATCAATATTGATTGTGCTGAATTGGATAAGTGTATAATTTATTGGCTATATATTCATCTTAAGTATGACTGTTAGATTTGCAAAGCTTTGTGCATTTTGATAATGAAAAGTTTAAGAGCTATAGTATTCCTCAAGTTTACACATTTGCATGTCCATGACACAATCACCAGAACCAACAGTTGTCATGACTTCAGATTAATGGATCACTTATAACCATTTCATGACAAGCGAGTCAATTAGTATGACACTATATAAGTATAAACCTTAGTCATGGCATTTTGGCCCATAACTTATCTGCCAATGCGACGACTGCTTGCAAATACATCCGAGTTAAGTCATGTGGTAAAACCTGGGGCACGGTAATGGTTCGTCACCCAGAGAGAGAGATTGATTTTTGTGCTTTTAATTGCTTTATTGTGTATGACTGTGACAGGCTGGCGAGTGGATAGAGGCCCAGAGACAGACTGCAGTTCAAAAAAAATATATACTTTTATAATAAATTAACACAAAATAAAAGTGCACAAGGGCAAAACAAAGATGTTTAAATACAAATACCTAAAAAAAAGCAAAACTTACAAAAAATAAAGATTTCCAGGCTGGGCGATGCCTTCACTGAATATTGAATTCACAAAACCAACAAACCAAAAACACTAACCTGCTTCCTCAGCTCCCTCCTCCCAAATGAGAAGTAGAGGCCTCCTTTTATGTCAGGTGGCTGGGCGCTGATTGATCGTTAATTAAAGTTAATCATTTTATCAACTAATCAACACCAGCCACCTGAGCATAATAACCCCAGACAGGTAGAGGAAATTAACCCCATCCCTGCCAATTTCTAAACGTCAGAGCTTTGCTCTGCCACACACCTCCCCCCATGTACAACGTACACCGGCCGACTGCCCGGCTCCCTCTAGTGGCGGAGGCGGCGACGACGGCCTGGCTCCCTTTAGTGGCGGAGGCGGCGACGGCAGCGGACCCTCGGGAGGTGAGGGCGGCAGCAGACCCTCGGGAGGCGACGGCGGACCCTTGGCAACCCTAGAAAACAAAAAGGAGACACCAGCAGCCCCAAGCAATGCAGAGCAGCAGGCAACCCCAGGCGATGCGGAGCAACAGGCAACCCCAGGTGATCCAAATGGGTCATCCCTGAGCGGAGCGGACATGGCATCCTTGAGCGGTGCAAGGCAGGCATCCTTGGGCCATAGCTCCTCCCTTCTGGGCTCTGGGAGTGGTGGCTCCTCCCTCTCTGGCTCTCGGGAAGGCGGCTCACCCCTCTCTAGCTCTCGGGAAGGCATCTCCACCCTCTTTGTTGGAGTGGCTGGGGCATCTCCCATGTCTACCGCCAGGTAATTAACCACCATGAGGGCAACCTCTGGGAAGGACGCCCGGTGGTGTTGTTCCTCCCACTGTTCCCTCCTCTCCCCATCTCGACGCCGCAGCGTGTTGATAACTATGGGGAGATCGTGGACAAGGTCTGCCTCAGGGTGCATCAACCAGTCCCAGATCTCCTGGGATGGTGGTGAAGGTGGTGGTGCTGGAGGTAGTGGGGTGACCCCTGATGCCTGGGGTAAACACTGCACCTCTTCCTGTTGTTGATTTGGTCGATGTAAGTGAGGAGCTGGATTATTTGCCACCTGAACAGAGCCCCTGCTTTGATCACACTCTACAACTTGTCTGTGATGCACTGGAGCAGACTGGCCCTATAAAGGCAGTGATAGCAAAAATTTCCAAACTCATAATTTTGCCACTGAGGTCCTAGAACGACATGTCAAACTGCAGATTGCAAATGCCACTAGGTGAAATAGCCTATTGAAGGTGATGAGGTCCATCCTGCGAGTCCCTGCAGAAGTTCCGTCTGAGATTTATGCCACGTATAAGTTAACGCCTTATGAACTGAATCTCCTAGGGGAACAATGTGAAATACTGGAGTCCTTTGAGGAAGCCACTTGCGAGGACATGGAGTGTTTCCAGATGTCTGCCACTCTGGACCCATGTTTCAAACTGGATTGGTGAAGAGGTGAACAGTATCAGGGAACTTTTGACCAAGAAGTTCATCTGTGTCCAAAACTAGATGACATACCAAGGGATTCAACATCATCCCCACCAAAGAAACACATTAAACTTTTTTCATAACTGACAACCCACTCCACATCAACCCCACCAAGCCTGCAAATATCTCAAAGCTGCCTCTTTAGCACCTGTAGAGAGACTTTTTAGTGTGGCAGGCAAAGTATTCAGGCCAGAACGGTGTAATCTAAATGATCTGAAATTTGAAGAGCTTATGATTATCCGATGTAACCATGATAATGTTCATGTTTGAATACAAATGCTGAATACAAAAGATTCATAATATAAACTGTTATATTGATGCTGTATTTTGTATGGTAATGTGAGAATGACTTTAGTTAGTTGTGTTTTCTTTTTTTTCACTTTATAAAGGGCACATTTCAGTGAATTTTGATTCACCTGTGCTACACTTTAGTCACATGTGTTAATCAATTTGGTTGATTAGTTAACACAAATCTGTTATAGCTGCACCAGTTCACTGCAGCTTCAATTTAAGAGGTGAGTATACTCGATTACAACTAAATATGTTTAATTGTATTAGGCGAGTAATCGCTTCACTTAGAAGATTCGTCTGACACTGCATTCAACTCTGTGCTGTGCCTCAACCAACGGCAGGCACAAAATTAAACTTGCAGGAAATGTAGATAATGGTCTAGGCTACAATCTATCAAACACTGACAAAAATGCAAGGTTATGCAATTTGACCTTTGTGAGGTCAAAGGTCACAGAATCACACAACTTCACAGAACCTTCCATAGACTGAAATGATAGTTTGAGAGCCTTAAAACGACACCAAATCTACCTTTCTTTGTCAATTATGGAGGAAGTTATGACTATGGGAAGGTTGGGTGGGAAAATATACATTTTTATTATTAGAACTCAGGAACCGCTTAATATGAAGGTCCTGCCTCAGCACAGACCAACAATGGGTATCCGGATCTCGGAAACCGCAGAAGGCGGCATCATGAAACTCCCCACACTTTCACTACACTGCAAGTCAATTGAAGATGCAAATTTGTGGACACATCCGACAAACCAGGTCAAAGTTATTAAAGTTCAAAGTTCGCGGTTTAACACTGAGCACCCAACTCAACTAATATATATATATATATATATATATATATATATATATATATGAGAGAGAGACAGACAGACACACACACACACACACACACACTGAAGTCCGGACTGCTAGAGCTGTTCATATGGTGTAGCTGGTCAATTGGTGTGAACCCTTCTGTTCACCAACTATGGACAGGTTATCAAATCACAGGTTTGTGGATAAGAATCTCTAAAAAGGTCTTTGAAGTTCAACCAAACCACCAATGGCACTAGTCTGCTTCACATGAGCTCATCATAGTCTTCAGGACAACTGCAGTCACCATAAATGACCAAATTAAAACAGACTGCATTATCTGTTTCAAAGTAAAAAAGATGAAATACAGTTTTTCAATTGACCCCACAACAGCAAAGAGACTGCTTTTTATTGCCTTGATCACCAGAACTGGCAGCTGTAATTGGGCACCTGTTTTGTTCACTGATGACTCACGATTTCATTAATGATCAACAGGTCTGATATCGTTAAGTATGATCGTTTTGGAGGAGACTCACTTGTGATGCAGAGAAAGCATCAGCATTTGAGGTCACACAGATTTTATTGTGCTTGCAAGGGGCGGATTTACAGCTCAGACATCGCCAAGTTCGTACCTCTGCCTGGGGCTGTGACCGACTGGTCGTCTGCCTGTGCTCCCAATGCCTCATCCACTGTGCTCGGGTCCCCTGTCGCTTAAGGATGGGTGAAGAATTACAATAGGAGACTTGAGGGAGGGTGGTTGTGTTTTAGAGGTGGGTTATGGTGGCCGTTGGGACCCAAGAGAGGGGGGTATGTGGTATGGCAGAAAAGCCCTTCTGGGAAATGTATTGTATTAGGTGATTTGAAGGTGGGAATGTATTGTTATTGTAAACCTCTGCAGAATGTGCGCATCTCCAGGTTGATTAATTTATTGCTAATCTGGAGATTGTCAATGTATAAAACTCACAGCTTTTGCCGATGGGGTGGGTGTTCAAGAAGGAGGAATGGGAGCGAGAGAAGAGAAAGATTGAAAATGAAAGTAAAAAGATTGCTACACGTGCTGGAAGCACCAGCACGGTACGTTTGGGTAGAGGGACTCTTTGTTTAAACTTATTTTGGCCCTGAGTGTTGTTTTTTTGTTCAAACCTTTTGTTTAATAAAAACACGCACCAGCGCCTTACAACCAGCAGTATCTGTGTGTCTGTTAGCTTCCTGGTCTGGAAACATCACCATTTAGCCATCCTGCCACAGGTACATATCCAGACTTGGACTTTAGAGAGAAGACCATTTGGAAGATCAATTGCTAGTGCAACTGGACCAGTTTCAAAACAGGCATTTTCATTTCCATTGGTCTCGTGTTCAAATGTGATTCACTGATAGTGTGAAAAGAGTGCTCCCTTAAAATACTTAAATTGGATTCTTCTTCATTAGTTTTGTTTTGGAAAAATGTAAGTAACTTAAAACATATATATAAAATGTAATTTAAAAAAGCTTCAGGCTGTTGAGTCATAAAAACTGAAAGTTCCATGAACGAGAAAATGTATTTCAAAAATATCACCTGCAGTTTGTCCCATTTGAAGTATAAAGTGCCCCAGTATTCAAGGGGATACCTTTCTAATTAATTTCAGTGGCACTTTTCCATTAATCACACTCTTGTTTTAAATCTTACTGATGTAAAAAGACAGTCACATCTATGCAAATTGCAAAATATGCATATGAAATTAATCTCCACCCGGCTGCTTTCTGACTATTGCAGCCTGTAAGCTTTTATACACATTTTAGATAGTTGTGTCCACCAAAAGGTAAGAACTGGGAGATAATTGAAACTCTATTTGTGCTTGATGCTTGGGTTTTCAGCTAAAATGTTGTCACCCTTATTTGTGCTGAGCTTCAGTGGAAAATTACGGGAGGAGTTGAAGATTCTTGGTTCACGCAAGGGTCGATGTGCAGTTTTTCTTGGTGTCTTCGAGCATTCAGTGATTTAACTTGTGCTTAGTGTAAGTTCTTGTTACCTAGTTTCTGCTGACCGTGAGGGAAAGCAGATGTTAGCCCTTAATCTGTTGTCCTGGTCCTGTGTTTCGAACCTTATAGCCAGTGAACAATTCAAAATTGAACCCACCAAAACAAATTTCTAACTTATAATTATGCTCTTACCAAAGCAAATGCACACAATAAAGTTGCCCTTGAATGGCTATGTGACAGAAATAGAATGATTCTTGGTGGTGAATCTCCCTCCTGACCTGTGAAGGAGCTAAGTACACAGTACCCTGGAATGGATGGCCTGACAATTCATTCCCAGGGTTAAAAGGAAATTTGTGATCTAGAAAGGGGCCAGAACTCCGGTTCACTAACTCATCGATCCGGAATAGAAACTATGTGGCAGCCACAGATTGGAGGAGTGGCTGCAATCATTTACCAAGGCGTCACAAGTGGCAGTACAAATAGGGGATGGAGTGACATGATTGGTTCCTTCATTTATGGTTAAGGAAAATGACCCGGAAACAACCTGTGTTAAAAATATCGTACATGAGTGTTTTGTTTGTTTGGTAGGACTGATAAAATGTCACCGAGACTGGCCAAAATGTAAGAATTAAATTAATGGCAGTCTCAGCCACACATGTAAACGTGGCAGAAAAAAAGGAATTGATTGGTGATGTTTTTTTTTTCCCTTTTCAAGCTGAAATGTTTTTGCCTGTTTTCCGTCCTAGAAAAACAAAGAGAGAAGGACCGAAAAATGGGAGGGAGCATCAATGAGACGAGGCTGGGGTCTGGGGGGAGAATTCTCGCATGGTAACAAACATTGTGTGACTGACAGGGTGAGGTTACTAGGCCATCAGGGCAGAAGTTACTCCAGCCTCTCTTAATATACTGGACTTGTGGCACTCAAGCGCGGACATAGTGTGGGGCCAACACAACGACACCTCACTAGTGCACGCTTGGGAACAGGTTCGATCAATTGAAGGTGTGGCGCTGGGGTTTCCGCACTTCAGTATCATGGAGCAATTATTGTATAGGGTAAACCTGGCCATGGGCACAAGACAGCCTGTAACACAATTATTGGTTCCCCCGTCTTGTCAGCATGAAGTCAAGAGGCTGGCGCATGACATCCCTTTTGCGGGGTACCTCAGAGCTGACAAAACAAGGGAACAAATATTGGCTCAATTTTACTGTGTTGGACTTCATACCGATGTGTCAAATATGTAGCCACATGCCCAAATGGACATGGAAAAAAAAAAATTATTTCCACCCCCTTTGAACGCATTGCATTGGACATAGTGGGCCCTTTGCTACCTTTTGATTTTGGGTAAGCAAATATTAGTGGTGATAAATTATGCAGTGTGATACCCAGAAGCAATTCCATTGAGGTCTACTAGTGCCACTGATATAACGTCACCTGTTCCTTAGTTTATGGTTAAGGAAACAACCCGGAAGGACCTGTGTTAAAAATATTGTATGAGAGTGTTGTTGTTGTTGTATTGTTTTGTCTCATCTCTAATTGTTGCTTGTTATTAGTAGATGGTTAACAAGTTCTGGAGCTGTCGCCAGAGGCCAGCACGAACCTGGACACCTGTGTCACGATATTAAATGTATTAGCACCACAAGCACTGCAGCACGCACCCAGGACTGGTGACCGTGTTTGTATATTGTGTGTGTAACTGGATTGTGTTTATTTAGGACTGCAAACGTTTTGTTTTGACCAGTGCAATACACATTGCTGTGTATTGCCTGGGATTATTGGTTGAGGCCACCAGACCTGGATTACAATATTAAAAGTCTTTTTAATTGGATTACCACTGTCTTATCTCCTGATTAAACATCACATCTGCATCTGTACACTGTTAACCACTTTGCCACAGGCTAACAAATTAATTCCAGTAAATCTTACCTGCTATTAAATCTTACCTATTAGAAAACCTTCAATGCAAAAGGTTCATATTTCCCTGCATTTTAGATTATGGTAAATGTGTATTAGATTTATTTAATGTTGTTTTGCTTGTACAGTAGTAATTACTGAAAAAAAACCTCAGTTTTACACTTGATAGCAGTCGCACATAAACGAAGAGACAAACCTGAGGGAAAGCTACGATTGGTAACCGAGACAGAAAGCCAAAATTCAACTCCCAGAAGCTGACCTCCACAATTCAGCAGTTTCTTCTCATTTACAGTACAATGAACTGATGTTCAGTTTTGAACTACCTACAAAACACTGGTACAGTGCTAGCTAAGGCTATAGGACAAATGGGAGCCACTAAAACCTTTTAAACCAAAACAAATTCAGTAATAATGAAACTGAGAGAAAACAATGTCTATGTTTTACAATGCTGACAATGAACAGTATCAAAGGAAAGCAGAGAAACTGGCATCACAAAAAGCAGCAAATGTTTTTTCAATGTTTATAAATGGAATGCAGTTTGAAATTCAGTAGAGATTTCTATACTCTTAAAATCAGTCTATAATAGATTCATGAATATACCTTGGTATTTACCATATTTAAGAGATTTATTTAAGTAACTCAGTAGTTTAAACATTCAGTTTATCATTTAGATACAGGGATTTTGAAGGAATAATTGGCCATTTAAATAGTCTCAACAAAATATATAATTGGAGATGCCTTTTAGTGAAGGTTAATTATTCACTACAATTCATTGCAATCACTTCATTTACCATCAGGTGCGGCCAACCTTCTGTATATCCTGCAAAATTCGGTAAGAAAGCTTCACATTTTACAAAGAAATGCAATGGTTTTTGATCTTCGATATCAGAAAAAGAATGAGTATTCATGTAAAAATAGAGTCCTATTTAAAAAACAACATGTATAAAGTACAGAAAACAAACAGCCATTCTCTCCCTTAATAACAAGGGTTTTTCTTGTTTTAGGCTAATTGTTTCAGCAAGGTCATTAGATTCCCTATTGCAGTAATACCAAAGTGAATAAACCAGTGTTGGCCTCACACTGTACTGCATAAACAATCATGCCTCCCTGCAACATGAAACAAATACAGATTTCCTTTCTTCATAAGGACAAAGACAAACCTTTCTTTACTCATTCCAGTTATGATCAAACCGACTTAACATGTTTTTCTTCACACTTGTTTTTTGGAAAGTCAAGCAAGGTTGAGAAGTTGTTGCATAAAAACAGAAAGCTTGTTTTTTACTTCTTACTTTCAAAAACTTTTGGCTGTTCTTATTTCAAACTCCAGGTGCTTGGTATCCCACTGCTCAGATAAGCTTGTGCTAAGAAACGCTTGGATTAGAGGAGCTAAAGACTCCCCATAGCGAGCATCGCTCAGTATGCTTGCTCTCTCTTGCATTCTGGTTTGGCTTATTGTAGCTGAGCCATGCCAAATCTCTCTTCCACTCTCTTTCCCCCAACCCATCCACTTTAAGAGGCTTCAAAAATGTAAATTTGCAACAGTCAAATACTGTATTGGGGCCGGGAGTTAAAATCAAATGTTAAAGCATTAGGGTTGTAACGATTCATCGTATATCGGTGACTTGACTTTCTTTACACATCGTATCATAGCAGAGGTATGTATTGTTTGTATCATGATACAAGACCAAAAGCACAATATAGTTCACTGGCGAACCAAGTGGTTCTTGAATGAAAAATAAGTGTTTTATAGTTGTTATGAATACATGCTTTCCCTATATCATTTGTCTTTTAACAAAACAATCTGTCATTAAATGAAGATAAACAGGCTATCGACAAACCCCTTCTATACAAGTGGCCCAAATGGACATGGAAAAAAAAAGTTTAAACAGGTGTTTAGAAAACAGTTTATGCCCATCAAATGCTGGGGGAAGGGATGTGTAGCAAAGTGGTTTGCAATGCATAGGTGTATAGGTGATGCAGTGCTCAAGTAATGACAAATGACAACAACGTTCACATTGCAATGATGGTTCATTTTAAAATCCAAAGTCACTTAACTGTAGTTAATAATCACTGGCAACACACAACTATGTATACTGCTCAGTAAAACAAACAGGGTTAATTTCCAAAATAATAATCACAACAAAATACACACACAGAACACAAACACAGTAACAGGTCCAAAGTGAATGCTTTTTAAGTGCGAGTGGTGAAATACAAAAAGTCTTCTTTAAAGCACAGAGAAAAGTGTTCTAAGCAAAATGTTTGTTGTAGAATAATGGTAAAACATTTTAGGGCTGTTTTCAAAAGTTAGTTTATTTTTTATTTACTAACATTTGCCAGGCAAGTAGACAAACTGTCCCCATCCTTTATCTGGAAGAAAATGTTTTAGAAAAATGCAAATGCATGCAGTAAACACAGCGCCTGTTTATTTTGATAGATTGTCAATTCTGTGTAATTGAATCTAATAAAGTTTGCACCATATTTGCTTTGCTTATTGCATTCATTCATATTTTTCAAAAATGAATTTTCCCCCAGCACTTACATTCATTCTTCATGCCTAATAAGAGAAATAACGTTCATCTCAAAATCGATTATATTTTCATTTTTTTTAAGTAATACTGTTTGCCCTCTCAATTTACATAGTATTTATTTTATCTGTTTATTATCCCATAATATGTATTGTAAATAATTTATACTGTAACTTCTATATAATGAATCGATTACTGTTTCGGGTGGGGCGGGGAATAACTATAAGCGCAGGGGCTTGGTTCTTTATTGCGACATCGTAAGTTCAAATACGATCTTACGACGAAGTACTCACCTGCAAACTCGACCAGTTATCACCTGTTTCTATATTCGAGTCAACTACTTGTCAGTGTCAGATAGGTCGGCTAGTAATGTCTGAAACTAAATGAAGCACACATTACAAGGGGGACATGCATTTTGATTGGTTAGCAAAATCACGTTTGCGTAATTATTATTCATTTAAGAGAAGGAAACTACTGTTTAATGACTTAACACCCAATTTCTACCCTATCTGTGATTGTATATCCCATATTAATGTAGATATTTGCAACTGGAAAATAACCACATTTAACAAGGCTAATTAAATATTGTCCTAAATTAGTAAATCTGTCAGAACAGGCGAGACACTATCCATCTATCTATCTATCTATCTATCTATCTATCTATATATATATATATATATATATATATATATATATATATATATATATATATATATATATATATATATATATATTGTGAGATAGCAGGGAGGGGGTTAAAATCCTTCCCTGCTAAAAACCTTGTGAGAATGCACATTTGGGTGTTATGGGGTTTAACTGGGTAATTGTTTTATTGTTTAGTAATCCCCTGCACCTGGTGGTAATTGTAAATTAGAGCCAGGTGCAGGGTATTTGAGAGGCAGCCAGTGTGTTCCAGGCTGCTGAGAGAAGAGCCCGACTGTGTGAGTGAGCAGTTGTATTGAGGTATTGTGTGAGGGTGTGTTTTTCAATGTTTGTGGCAGGTAAACGGTTACCCGTCCTGCGTGATAGTTAGGTTCCTGTTTATGTTTAGTGAGTGCTCCAAATAGGAGCTAGGTGTTTGTTTTGTGTTTATTTCATTTTGAGTTTATTAAAAGTGCGCGTGAGCGCTGTTTCAGTAGAATCCTGTGTGTTGGGTCGTGATTTGGAAGGGAGAAGAACCCGTGAGAGCCTCTGTGGCAAGCAACAAGTTGACAATATATATATAAAACTTCAATTTGGCGACGCCCTCGTATTGACGCCGTAGTCATATATCAGCTTTATAATAGGGGCCGCCCTCGAATAAACGGTGCTATCAATAAAGAAACAAAAACAGTAAACAAATAAATACGCAACACTGACTATGTACATGTAACGCCACCAAACTAATGTACAGACGCATAGTATGCATTTTATTTCAGTACAGTTCTGAAAGAAAATGCAAGATAAAACTACGTACAGAACAGCAGTCTAAGCTTTTAGGTGGTTTTGTTGTTAGTTGCATTGTAATTCCCTGTACTCAATCCCGTACAAATAAAAGCAACGTTCTTACTGTCTAAGAATATTTAGTTTTGGTTTCTCTTGGAGAGAAATTACAAACAAGCAAGTTACTGTGAGAAAAAAAATAGCAGTTTTTATAGAAATCAAGCGGATATTCTGAGGTAATTTTTGGCGCAGAAAAACAACTGTGACACACTCCTGGACTGAACTGCCACACCAGCATTGCTCCACCCCTTAACCAATGCACACTCCTGATTCGCTGGTGCAGTACTCCCTGACCTTCCCACTCCCACCCTAATAGGCTCTCGGTAACTGTCACCGATAAATGTACTGTAGTCAAAGTAGGTTAGCCACACATGCTGCTACATATAGGTAGGCTACCGTATTACAGAAAATAAGCAACCGCGATATACTTCTAAAGTGTCATAAATCATGTAATAAAATATTGCAGTGTTTGAAAATCTTAGTATTAATAAAAGTCGCCCTTGTATAAAGGCCACCCTCTTAAGCGCCGCAGTCACTTTGATCAATTTAAAATAAACACAGTGGTGCCAAATTGAAGTAATGAGATTATATATACATACACACACACACACACACACACAGTGGTTTGCAAACTTTTTATTCAAAGCTGCAGTGGTTAAACTGAACACTGTTATATGAGGAGGAGGTTAAATGTCAGCAAAATTACAAAGATAATGTACAAAATAAAATGTACTGGTTGCATGAGTATTCAGCTCCTTAAGTCAATACTTGGTAGAAGCACCTTTTGCTGCAATTACTGCTATGAGTCTTTTGAGATAGGTCTCTACTAGCTTTGCACAGCAGGTTGGTAAAATTTTTGCCCATTCTTCACGGGAAAATTACTCCAGTTCTGATAAGTTTGTTGGGGAACGTCGATGGCCTGCAATCTTCAAGTCTTGCCATAAATTTTCGGTTAGATTCAAGTCAGGACTTTGACTGGGCCACTCAAGAACATTAATTCTCTTCTTGTTTAACCACTCCAGTGTGGGTTTGGCTTTGTGCTTCGGGTCGCTGTCCTGCTGAAATGTGAATTTCCTCCCCAGTTTCAAAGTCTTGGCTGACTCAAACAGGTTTTACTCAAGGATTCGCCTGTACTTTGCACCATACATTCTCCCCTCTATCCTGACAAGCTTCCCAGTCCCTGCTGAAGAGAAACATCCCCATAACACGATGCTGGCACTACCATGCTTGACAGTTGGGGTGGTGTTGACTGGGTGATGTGCAGTGTTAGGCTTACTCCAGATGGAACGCTTGGAATTGACAGGAAAGTTCAATTTTTGTCTCATCTGATCACAAAACCTTTTCCCACATGTCTGCAGTATCATCTACATGCTTTTTCACAAACTCCATACATGCTTTGAGATGAGGCTTTTTGAGTAATGGCTTCTTTCTTGCCAACCATCCATACAGGCCAGGTTTGTGTAGGGACCAGTTTATTGTTGATGTGTGAACACTGACTGCCATGTGAGACACAGAACTTTTCAGATCTCTCAAGGTCATTGTTGGCTTCCGAGTAACATCCCGAAGCAGTTTCCTGCTTGCCCGGCTGCTCAGTTTGGGAGGACGATCTGATCTGGATAGTGTCTGGGTGGTATGATGCACCTTCCACTTTTAAATGATGGACTTTACTGTGTTGAGAGGGATAATCAGTGCCTTTGAAATTTTCTTGTACCCTTCTCCTGCGCTGTGCCTCTCTATTACTTTATCCCTGACTGGTTTCAAAAGCTCCTTGTTCTTCATGGTTGTGACCTTTCAAACAAATCATTTGCACCGGAACTGATTTAGGGCTGCAGTAGCAAAGGGGTTGAATACTTATGCAACTGAGATTAATCTGTTTGTCTGTAAATCTTACTTATTTAAATTCTCTATGCATTTTTAACTATCAATGTGGAGTAGTTTGTGTAGATCCTACATGTAAAGTCTAATTTGAAAGCGTCCTGGAGTATGCTCAGGTGCCAACAAAATGTGAAAACTTTGCAGGGGGGGTGAATACTTTTGCAAACCACTGCGCGTGTGTGTATATATTATATAATGACCCAATATATAAAGTTGCAGGAGGAAAATGTTTGGAGAAAACGTGAATAGGAAAAATACTAATGGCAGGTGCCCAAACAGCATCAAAAATAAAACATAGCAGAGGTAGCTTAAATATCCCGCTGGAGGAAGAAGGGAATAAGGATCTGTTCTTTTCTAAATTTAACAACCATATAACCACTTTGTCAAAGAAGATGAAATTGACTGGCACTGCAAACAAAATGAGTGTCGCTAGCGAAGGGATCACAAAACTTAAAAAGCTGTTCGATATCCTTCCTCTTCAAGCGGTATTTAAATATAATTTCCTGCTCAGAAAGTATATCAAAAGATACATCTATTGAAATTTCTTTGAGCCGGTTCTCTCTGTCGCTGCAATTGTTAGTGTCTATCTTAAATGCACAGCATGCATTAGAGCAGCCATGTTTCTCAAAATTCAACATAAGAAATTACTGCGATCTACCCGTCGTATTTATACAACAGGTAATACGATCGAATCGTGTGAGCAACGTTATCTAGAAACGCTACTCTTATCGCACATTCTGCCCCAGACGTCGTAAGAGCCTGATACGACAGCGTATATGTATGTAGAAACGAGCCCCAGAGCTGTGTATGTACACTAGAGAGATGATGCAGTGATCAAAATGTACCTGCCTAGCTCAATGAGTAATGTTGTTGACTTTTCTTTGTATCACATAATGTATGTATTTAATAAAACAAATGTACAGTCAGCATTTGTTTATCCGTCTCGGGTAAATGGGTGACGGTTTTATTAAACATCTGCTAGATTACCACGATGAACCAGAAAAAAAAAAAAAACAGAATTTACACCAGAAATAATCACTAAAAGCACACACAATATGTAAAAAATAAATAAATAAATAAAGTAATTTCTAAACATCACATTTACAATGACACACATAGTGTATAAGCTCTGCAATTTAAGATACAGTATATTCACAATTATTGTATTTAAATGGTATTTCAAGCAGTGAAAAATGCATTGAAAACAGCTTGCAGCACTAACCTATGCATTGAAAACAGCTTGCAACACTAACCTAGAATAACGGGGATAAAAACATAAGACTGTATTAATTATACTTAATGCGCGAATGCACTTATGATACCAGCAGTACAGACGGCTTGCACTTGCTTTTACTTTATGAAATGCTGTAACTGTTCAGTTAGTTTACAAACACCTACATAAAAAAAATATATATTTCAAATGGCTTTTCAACTAGTATATAGTAAAGCAAACAAAAAAGGCCTGTGGGCTACTTAGATAGTTCAGTAGTTACTGATGTGTGCATTCGTGAGGCTTCCTGTTTGTTTTTAATCCTGGTGCATACCTGGGATTCAATTTATAGTGTCAGCCTAACGCAAAAGATAGAGAGTCAGAAAACAAGTATGTCCTATTTTATAATATAATTAATCTGTTACAACACTGAGGCTTACTTACTGAGAGTGCGGGATTAATGAGTCAGATACATGGGTGCCTACTGTAAATAATAGAACAATCAGCATTAGAAAATGTTAGGGTACATAAGTATTGTAAGGAATGGGATATACAAAAATATTAAAACTACAAAGCAATGAAATCACTACATTTGTTGTCTTGGGGAGTATCTTTCGAAAAAGATACCTAGAACTGAAAAAGTTAAAATGCCTTTTCAAAAGAACCTGCATCACGTCCAGGAGTATATAGAGCCATGAGTTAGTTACACAGTCTGATCGATCACAGAAACCCATTATGTATGCTCTTAATACAATAGGCCACCGAGTTGTGCAGAGAGGATTGAAAATGGCAGTTGAACTGTGAAGTTCTAATTCTGAAATGTGTGTGAACCAATACGCTGTCCAGTATTGAAGTCTTAGGCCAACAAAAGAAAGAGGTTCACTGATGTTCAGGAACATCTGGAAGTATCTACACTGCCAGACACTACAGTGGATTGTGATGTTATATTGTTGACAATTGTGCATGTTGGCTTAAAACCTTGCACTAACCCAGGGTTTCTGTAACAATAAGCAGTTTCAGAAGAGTACACTAAGTTTTCATTGTTTTCTTGGTATGAACAGCAAGTAAATACAACCAAAGTTGTTTGTTTGTCAACACCACTCAAAGTTGTTGGTTCAGCTGCACCTATTTTAAAAACCTAAAAAAATTGATGCCACCTATTGTCACATACCGTACACCCTCATAGTGAATGAGTCAATCACATGGTTAACTTTAGGGGCTACCTTGGCCCATTTATATTCTCCAGGAGCTGAAGAACAAAGCCAAGAATGAAGATAATACTTACTAGAGAGAAAAAAAGCATGACTCATTCTGGTGTCTAGTACCCCAATTATAGCAAGATATCCAGCTAAGCTGTTTCTTTTTTTTTGTTTTTTTTTTTGTTAAGGACCTGGTTGGAACAAACAATGTCTTGCAATGGAATGAACTCCAAGAGCCAAGACTGCCTGGTCCCTGATTTAAAAGAACTGCGGTATACCCTGAAGTAACAAAAGAGGAAAACCACGTGAAGCATTAGAGGAGTTACTAAATTAAGACTAACAAGTGTTCTTGCTTTGCTGCTCATTAATCCCCACATCTCAACACGTCAGTTGAGAATTTATTAGTTTAGTTTTTGTCACAACCTACACCAGACTCAGAGGCTTGATTTGAGTCCATATCGATCAGCTCTGAGCCCCTCCAACCTCCCTGTTCTTGGTCTTACCTGGGAGCTTGGATCGTTGCTTCTTTGAGCTGACAGGAAGGCAGCTACCATGACACTCAGGTCACTCCAGGTAGTCGTCTCGCTTTTTGCACGGTCCTCCTGCAGCAGCCCTGCGAAACACAAGTAACATTTCAGTATATGAATACAATAACCTGCTTTGTTGACCATTTTACACTAAACATTATTAGTACTACAGCAGGCCAATGCTTATGTGTAAAGTATTATGCAGGGATGGAAATAAGACTCCCATTGCATAGCAGTTTGATCCATTACTGGTTTTATCTTAAGTTTACTAAAACACACCTGAGTATGTTACTTATACACTGGGGCTAATTGAGTAATATTAAAACCTGGAATGGATTAAACTACTATGCAATATGAGTTATTTCCATCCCTGATTATGTAATGGTGCAAAAAAAGATAACTGCCACACAACAAGTTCAGTTCCACCAGTTTCAGTACCGAGAATTCAAGTCCAATATAAACCACAGACTGGCTTCACAGACGTTGATTAGCACTATTCTTGGTTTGCTTTACATACGGTAACACTGTAAGTGCTAATTGAGGTTTGTTAAACCAGACTTTCTCCATCTCTCCATAACCTAATGTCAATATTAATAAGACAGGATGTAAATGTTATCAGCCATTCTATTTTAGATCCCTTGTCAATTGAATATGATCACTTATTAATGCACAACAAAACTAAACTGATGGGTCAAGGGTTGCTCAATGGCTCATCTCATAATAGCATTGCCGTTAGGAGTGCAGAGTGGTTAGAATCTCACTTGTTGCAAAGTCATCTGTGGACCAACAAGTAGTATTGCATTGGCCCTTGTGTTCCTGCATCGTACTGTATGGATACCGGTCAGGTGCCAGATGAGTCCAGGCAGATTCCTAGGCCAGTAGAAAATGGCAGTAAAATTGTTTTTAATAAATGGTTAGTCCAGGAAGAAACATTTGAGAAATATACACACTGATGCATATATATTGTGATGGAGTGTACATTCCAGAGCAAACTTGGTCAGCTGTGAGGCCGTGGCTGTAAAGAATGCACACTCCATCTGGGTAAAGGTTGTGGTTTCAAAGAAAACTAAAATATTACATTATCTCACACTGTTTACTACCCAGTTGGTTTATGTTGTCTTCAATTTTTGTGTTTAAAAGTAAAATTATTAGAAAAGGTATTTGGAGTCATAAAGACCCTGGGGAGCATGCTGATGTTGAGAATTATCTCCAATGTAGATTAATTGTTTAATTGTCTAATTGTCTGGCAGTAAAAAGTGGTAAAGTTGAGACGGTAGGGGGAATGGAAATATGAGGAGGACTTGATGTGAGCCTGAGTGGACGTAGCGAAATACAAAGAAACGAAAGTAAGAAAGAAAAAATAAAGTTAAAAAATAAAAATAAGTTTTGTCGTGTGTAATTCAGGGTAAACAGGAGTAGCCTGTCCCCGTTTAGAGAGGGACACCTTTAGTGTTTAGTTAGACCCAAAACTGGTTTAGGCCTCTCTTGTTTTGTTTGCACCATCAGTGCAGTTTTGTTTTTCAAATAAAGCCATGCCCCGGCATGTTTCATTATAAGTACTGCTTTTACTTGGAATTATTCCTATATTCTACATCACACAACGTCATTAACCTGGTAGACGGCAGCAAATTATATATATATATATATATATATATATATATATATATATATATATATATATATATATATATATATAATGGAAAGTGGTGAGCTGAGTTAGTTTTTCAGGCTGTCACTGAATCTTGGTAAAGTGTATTAATCCCCCTATTTTTTTTTTATCAAAAGAGGGGTATTTCTTATTCAAGATTGGAATGTAGGGCACATACCAAAAAAAAATAATACATTTTCTATACCACGAAGTTCAGTCAACAATAAAATCAGAATGAACTGGAGAACAATGTAAAGCTACAGTGGAATGTTTTTAGATGTCTTATTTGTCAGTGCACAAGATGAGGGGCATGTCAAATAAAAAGGGAACAAAAGACAACTGATCTACTCTGCCATATGAAAAACAAAATTTGTATGTAACAGCCGTTTCAAGGTTTCAGTGTTACCTAGCCATGTATTCAATCATTTAGGAAAATATGCTGATTATGCCTTTGAACCTTTTAATATCCACTGTACTATATAATTTATAAATGTCCATAGATTGGTGTGACAATTGAATTTCATCTGGAACAAGTACCGTATACACGCCAAATAATGTATGCTGAAAATAGCCACAAAAACACTGTTCCTTGAATAGAGAGGTAATTCAAAAACAGAGGCATTACGTGAGTCAGTGGCTTGGGCCCCAGTTCAATTCGAACCCAGTGTTGGTCAAAAGTCATTTAAGACAGTGTCATTTTTCAAAAGAGCCACATATTAGAGATGTAGCTAGTAGAGGAATGCAGTGAAGCTGCTCCGTATGCCTGTGTTATTAGTTATAAAAATAGTCGAGAGAAAGCACTTGGCTCAAAGAACTTGGCCTTGTGCATATAGCTTTATATACTGGAGCTGGCAGATGCTTTTGTGCTATTGTAATCATTCCTAGCTCTAAAGGACAATTACCTTATTAATCTATAACCTGCTTAGGTGCACTGCGGCAGCGTTGTTAAACAACTCTGTTGTGTTGCTGTTGGTGACCTTCAAATTGCAAAGTACTGGAATAGACTAGATGGCTCTGAGCAACAGTGTGTAATATATATATATATATATATATATATATATATATATATATATATATATATATATATATATATATATATGAAACCAGCAAGAGAAAACCAAGGTTCGTTCTTTGAGTTTTATGTTATGTTCTCCTAAGTACAAAACTCAAAACATAAGAGCAGTAATGAAGGAGTGAAGTAGAGTTCTCTCATTACAGTAGCATATATTTTCCTGTCTTTTCATAAGGATGATTTGTTGTTTTTTGATTGGTTGTTTTTTTCTTTTTTTTTTTTTTTTTTTTTTTTTTTTTTTAAGATCCTGGAATGCCAGTGAGTGTTTTTGTTGAGTTTCAGAAAGCCAGTCAGTGTCCAATGACTTTTTAATGATAGTCAACAGGCACAACTTTGCTATTATTGAAAAGGCTATGGCCAGTAGGTGGCGTTCTGAAAAACCTATTGTTTAAGTCAGGCTCCCACAGGCACTCCAGTATCTAAATGGCAAGCAAAACTTCTTGACTTAAAAAAACTGCTGTTTCACAGACAGAGGGGGCATGCATATTACCTTTTCTCCACCAGATGGTACTGTTTGATTTGCTTTTATATTAAAACATTAAAGAAAAACACACACGATTATAAGATGGAGTGGAGCACATAGCTAAGAAGGGACATCGGAACAAAATGGCTAGTTAATAGGGTTACATACTGTTTAGCCTGTTACACAGACACATACACATTTAACTGCAATCAGTACAAAGAACTGCCATTATCTGAATTGAATTCTGAAATTAAAACACTTTGCTTTCACAAGAATAGTAACCTTTCAGATGCATTTACAGTGGAGTGGCTCTGACTTCTGAAACATCAGGTTTAATTGATGGCCATTATTTGGGTCAGTCGGCTGTTCCTTGTAATCACAGCACTACAGTATCTAGAAGGCAGGAAACTAGCAGGATAAACCAATCCAATTTTTAAAATGGGAACATTTTAAAATTATCCTTAAGCAAAAATATAAATGCCAGCTTCAATTTATGCAATTCTGGATTTTGTTCTTTGACTTTGTGTGTCACCGCTGTCTTGTTCATGCACAACTTGCCATACATTATTTTCATAAGGGAAGCTTAAATAATGGAAAACAATTTGTTTGCCTCTTAGAGAAAAGGTGAGCATGCAAACTGAAGCACAGTGTTTGTATAAAGTGGTTGGCTAAATTTACAGACTGTCTTGAATCTCTGACCAGTGCACAACAGTATTGGTCCATAAAACTGCAATATTGAAACTATACAAGCATCTAAACTATTTATTAAATTTGCCTTAGCAACATCTCATCCTTGTTATATACAGCCCTTCCAAATACGTAGCATGTCAACTTTTGCAACAGAGCATTGGTGGTGATGCTGAATGCGTTCAGTACTCTAGCAAACACGATTCAGACATCGCTTTTACAGTAAACATTTCGTAGTAACAGCACACATTATGATTGACCAGCTATTTGCATGTGTTTTAAGTTGAAATTACTTGTTTTGCAGAGCAATAGTAATGCACTTACCATCACTCATTTCTAATTCTGCAGGCACTAATACTCAATGTCTCGTGGGCAGCAGCAGCAACTGCAATACTATACAAGCCCAGGGTTGCCAAATGCTACTCATAAAATCCCCCTATTGGTGAACCAGTTTCCCCACCATTTACACAATACCAGTATTGGAAAGGGAGAGTTGCATAGATACTATTTACCGTCCTACAATTCAAAGAATTCAGGTGTTGCTGTAACTAACTAAAATATTAGGCATCACTAAGAACATTTTCAACACCTTCTAGAAATGCTGTAAATGTGGCTTGTGAATTTCTGGCGCATATGCTTGGTTGGTTGAAAGCTCCTGCAATCTTTTTCCCTTACACTGCAAGCCATATTTAACATCCAGGACTCTTCCTGGTGTTTTAACTTGAAGGCAATTTCTCAGCTTTGTCTTCATGTTACTGACAGTGCTGAATGTTCTTTCTACTGTTGCATTAGATATGGGTAGTGTCATCATAGCCAATTCAAGTCAAGACACAAGAATCTTCAGTCTCCTGCAGCATCTCTGTCCTCATACACCTCAAACCAAAATGATTCATCCATTGCTTGTTTCCAGGTCTTGTTAGTTAAATTGCACCACTCTCTCTCAGTTTGTCTCCACATATGGGTTGGAACTCCTGCTCAAGACTTGTAATGAGTCTCTGTAGTAGTAACAGGGCTTCTTTTGGGTGTAGCATGTCAAGCTTTTCTAATGTACACATGTTGGCTGGCAATCGGATCCTCAGTTCGTGGTCCATCTTCACCAGCACAACCTTACACTTTTCCTTCACCATCTCAATGGCAGCTCTGTAAGGAAGGTTGTCAGCAAAACATGTCAATTCATACCCCTGGTACATATCTGCTGTAGGGATGAGAAGTTTCAAAATCAAAGGTGACCAGTGCTGAAGAGGGAACTTTCTCCAGGTGACTTAGATTAACTATTAGTCTCAGCACTGACCGATAGAGAGTCAGATCCTGGAAAAGCGTAGAAGGACTACCTGTCTCCAACTGAAACAGCTGGTTTGTTCTGTTCAGGTCACCCAGTTGATTTCAGGAAGATCAGCTTATTATATGGGTCGGACATCATATCATTCAGGAGAAGTCCTTAACTATACTGAAATGTAGCCTGAGAAGATTCCACTGGTACAAAATCCTGACAACGCTTTCTCCTGCAAACAAATTATAGATTTACCACACCAGGGAATCTAAATGTCTTGGCAACACCTCAGATGCTTTGCTGCCAACTAAGTTGAGGGAATAGCAGATGCGCTTCATGAGAACATGAGGGACTTTCTTTCAGCAGAGTGTACACAGAATGATTGCATCCAACCATGACACTTGCCCCATCAACTCCCATTCCAACACACTTCTACAAACGTAGCCCGTCTTCCTCAAGAGCTGTTACGAGGACTTCCAATGATTTAGCATCATTCTCACTCACTGGAATTAGTTTAAAAAATGTTGAAACAATCCTCGCTTTGTAAGGCTAGGGTATCGAACAACAACAGAAAGCATCTGTTTGACTGATACACCACTGCTTTCATCAATTATTATTGAATAAAAGCTGTCTCCGATATCTTCTATCAATTTTTTGTGACGCTCTGGACCCAAAATATTGACTATTAGTGCAGTGCACTTAGTGCAATGATGTGTTTTTTTTTTTTTTTTTTTTTGAATACATTAGACTGGCGATCTAGTTAAGGAAGTAATTCAGATAAATGGTCCACTGTGCTAAAAGAGCAGTGTTCAGTAATAAAGCAGGCCAGTTTTAACTCTGCCTGTTTAAATTCATTGGGAAATACCGTTGAAATGGTTTATGCTCACATGCTGCTTTGGCATTTTGGATTTTCAAAACATGCTTTTGAATTTTCAAATGCGCTGAAAGGTCCTTCTTGTTAGCATGCAGTGTACAACGGCAAACAGCACAATAAGTAAGAGACACCTCTCCCTGCACTGACAGCAACCATCATATGAAAAAAGTACAGCAAGTATTAATACTCTAATAAATTGAGAACATATGCTATTTGTTTAATCACACTTTCAAACAAATATTGATATTTATTAAATACATAAAATGGATCAGTTTTTAATGATATGATGCACATCTTGAACTGCTGAAAATGCTATAGGTTACATTTACTGCTTGTACATTATCTGCGATTATACTTATTATACAAACTAAACGCAACAACCACCTCTAACAGGCTACATGTCTCAATTAGTTAACATTACATGTATTAAATTATTTAAATGCAAATAATTTTATTGTTCTTTGCAGCTTTGAGAGAAAACTAATGGGGCATTCACACCTGATGTGCCGCTCTGCAGTCGCCGCAGACCACTGTTCACACCGAACGCTGCAGGGGAACCGCAGGGGAAAGCCAGTGAGCGGTCTGTTCTGTCACGGCTGCATGTACAGTGACTTTTGGTTGCCAAGCAACAAACAGTAAATGCTAGCGGGAAGCCCCCCCCCCCACACACACACACATACACATACCCCATCATAATCCCCAACAATTCCCCAAAATATCAGACAATTATGTTTAAAATAAACATGTTTATTATGGTTTGTTTTGGGTTTTTTTTGGGGGGGGGGGGACTGTAGAAGTGGCAACAATCAGTGGTATTGTTTTTTGAAGGCAATTGGTTACACCTGAGCTAATTTAAGATTGCTATTACAAGGGGGGGTGGACACTTCTCCAACCAAGCTATTTCATTTTTTATTTTTTATTAATTTTCTGCAAATTTCTAGAATATGTTTTTCACTTGGAAGTTGTGGGGTAGGATGTGTAGATAAATGAAAAAAAAAACTATTTTAAGACTATAAGGCAACAAAAGGTCAAAATTTTGAAAAGGGGTATAGACTTTCTATAGGTACAGTACATACATAGAGAGAGAGAGAGATTACTCCATCACAATTGTCCCGTCCCGTCCCCACCCCCAACACTGCTTCAAGAAAAAAAGAAAATTAATGAAATTCTGCTTCAAATAAAAGTTTGTGAATTTTAAGCTTTGTCTCATACTTTTTTCATAAGTGTGGATGGAGTGTCCTGCCCCTTTGTCTATTTTGTATTGTTGTTAGATTTATATATGATGTTGAACAGCCGTCTTTATTTGTATTGTTTGGCTGGACAAGTGAGACGCCGTCAGCCAGGTTATTGTTTTTATTTTTAAAAATCTCATGAGGATGCGTGACTGATCAGCTACTGATTATTTAACTAGCTGACAGTCACGCATCCTTATTAATCTTGTGCAGACTGTGGCTGGGGGGGTAATAAGATAATTAATCAATAGCTAGTTAATACCTTGGCCAGAGTATAAAAGCCTGCAGCAGTCTACGCTCAGGAGGAGGGTGTCAGAGGAGAAATGTAAGTCTGTGAAAAAAATATTAAATGAGAGTAAACAATTGCTGTACATGCTGGCTAAAAACCAGCACAATATTTGTTTGTTCGGCCAAAGCACCCTTTATTTTGCAGTGTTTTGTGTTTCTTCAAATCTTTTGTTTGTTTATTTAATAAGACACTGAGCGCCGTAGTGCCTCAGTTTCACTCCTGAGAAGCCAGCCTTTCACAGGCAACCTTTTGAGGTTTGGAAGGAGACTCAGCATGAACATTTCATCCTCACCTATGGACTGTGGTGTGAAGTATGCAAAAAAAAAAAAAAATAGCGCAATCCCAACACAGCACATCACCCAAAGAACACCATCCCTACTGTGAAGCATGGTGGTGGCAGCATCATGTTATGGAGATGTTTCTCATTGGCAGAGACTGGGGCACTTGTCAGGATAGAAGGGAAAATGAATGGTTCAAAGCACAGAGAAGTCCTTGAGGAAAGCCTGCTGCCCTCTGCAAGAAAACTGGAATGGCAGTTCACCTTTCAGCATGACAACGACCCAAAGCACACAGCCAAAGCTACACTGGAGTGGCTAAGAAACAAAAAGATAAATGTCCTTGAGTGGCCCAGTCAGAGCGTCAACCTAAATCCAATCGAAAATTTGAGGCATGACTTATCTAATTATGATTTTTTAGTTTTGTATTTTTAATACATATTTTTTCTCAATAAAACCTTTTTTTCTCTTTAACGGGGTGGAGTATGGTGTGTAGATAAGTGGAAAAAATCCTCATTTAAATGCATGAAAATCTGAAAGAGAACCTTTTAGAATGCATTCAGTTTGTAGATATTTCTGGGGACACATGGATAAGAATCTCTTTTTCAGTTTCATAAAATGGCAAATGAAATACACAGTAACATTAAGGTGGACCTGATGGACAAGAAAAGAAATAGAATTTTTAGATACCATAGTAAAACTTGAAGAAGGTTCAATTCAGACTGACCTATTCTGTAAACCTACTGACATGCACCAATATTTAAACATGTCTTCTGCACATCCAATACACACTAAAAGGGCAATCCCAAAGGGTCTAGGAATAAGAATACAAAGAAGATGCTCAAAAGAAAGTGACTATGTCAAACAAAGACATGTATTAAAAACAAATCTTTAAAAAAGAGGATACAAAGAATTATAGAGACAGTTAAGAAAAGAGGATAAACTAAAAAGAGATGATCTACTAGATTATAAAAATAGAGATAAAAAGGTCAAGAGTCCCATTAGTAATGACTTACTCTAAACTTTTGCCCAATATTTCTAAGATAGTTTGCATAATTCAGAAAAATTGAAAAAACTATTTCTTAAGGCCCCAGTGGTAGCATTCAAAAGAGAAGCTCCTTCAGGTGATATTTTAGTTCACCGTAAACATAAAAGAATAATGGACAGAATAGGTTCTACAGATACTTGCAATAGTACATGTAAAGTGTGTAAATACATGGACAAAAGTAAAAATATAATTAAACATAACAACAACACCTACCAGCCTGCTGCTGCCTTCCCCCATGCACGCTACAATCATTATTATTATTATTATTATTATTATTATTATTATTATTATTAATAATAATTGTTTTTATTGCAGGGAGTGGATTGGAGGGTGCGGAAAGAACTGAAACAGGGTTGGGAGTTTGACTGGCTGGACCCATAGTATGGCAGTTCACACATATAATTTGCATACGATTTAAAAATAAGTTCATTTGTTGTGATACATCATAAATAAAAAAAAAATTAAGTCGGAATTCCTATTTAAAACTGTAAAATCCGACCATTTGGCTTTAGAATTTTAGCATGTGTTGTGCAGTTTAAATATGTTTATCCGACCCTGGGTCTGCTGTAACCGCGTTCGGCAAGGTTCTGTGACCCAGGGTAAAAGGGTTAATGACACCAGGTGTTCAGGGATGTCAGACAAAGAATGCTGCACCAATTGGCAATTGGTTGCTAAACTGATAGGGCCTTGCCTTGGCGGCGTATGATAGTGCCACAGCGCCGTTGCCATCACCACTGCCAGCCAGGGGAGCACAACAGTACATGCTGTCTTTGTTATAGCTGCCTGCAACATTGACAAATCTTTGTTCTGCTTTTCAACTTTCTCAATTCATCACATCTATCAGTCTAAATTTAAATTTCTGTGCATTGCTTGCGTCACCTTTTCCCTGATTCTTCATCTTCTTTTATATTCATTTTCTTTTCTTTAATTATTTCAACATACCCAAATGTCTCAGCCATAACAATAAGCATTTTCCTTCCCTATTACAGTACTTGGTATTATTGCAAAGTAAATGGCAAATGTTTTGTTCATGCCAGCTTGTTTTGCTTATAAATCTATTTGTTGTGTAGAAAAAGAAAGTTAATGTTTCTCAATAGCACACACAGATAAATAAAATCATCTGTTGTAGAAATAGGGTCCAGTAAGAAAAAGTGTGTGTTTGTGTGTCAATAGTGAGAGAAAGATTCAGAAATAATGCAGCCGTATTAGCCTTAGAACAACAGAGGCATGAATGCATTGCTGGTCATCTAGTTTAACAAAGAAGCTGCAAGGTTGTGGTGTGTGTGTAAAATAGAGACAGAAGCACCGGTGTCAATCACAAAATGTGCGCTGCTTCTCTCCTATGGCAGCAATAACAATTGGTCGATTCCACTCATCCATCATACCCTGAGGTAGAGGAACCACTTTTTGTTTTGCTTACTTTTTTAAATATATAAACTGTCTGGTGTATTTAAAGGTGTATTAAAACACTTTCACAATAAACAAGCATTCTGCACCTAAAATGTTTTTTTTTTTTCTTTTTCTTTTCGGTAAAGTCAACAGTTCTGTTACATTCCTTTTACAAAAGCCAAAAATAAAGGTTTTTGTTTCAAATTTACTTTAACAATAGCAGAATTTAACTATTAAAATAACCACATTTGCAATATAAAAGTCCTTGCTTTCAATTAGTATTACCAATTTGTAATTTAAAGTTTACTATCCAATTCCTGCAGCAAAAAAATACTCTAATAGGCATTACAGAATTACCAGTACACTTCAATAACACAGTTAAGTTTCCTTAATTTTATTTTTTTTTAAATTTGGAATTGGCAATTGTTTTTTATCCCATTTTCTCCCAATTTGAAATGCCCAATGCCTGGCTCACTGCTACAATCCCCACGCTGACTCGGGAGAGACAAAGACGAGCACGCCCGTCCTTCGAAACGTGTGCCGTCAGCCGTCCACTTCTTTTAACTCTGCAGGCCCACCATGCAGCTACCTTCAGAGCTACAGCGTTAGAGGACCAGCTCTGGGCTGCTTACAGGCAGGCCCAGAGGCTCCCGGCCAGTCTACAGGGGTCGCTGGTGAACGGTGAGCCGAGGACACCCAGGCCGACCTAAACCCTCACCTCCCCGGGTGGCGCTCAACCAATTGTGCACCACCCCCTGGGATCTCCCATCCATGGTCGGCAGTGGAATCGCCTAGACCCAAACCGGCGATTTCCAGGCTGTAGCATGCATCCTGCACTCCTCTTGGAGTGCTTTTACCAGATGAGTTACTCGGGAGCCCCTTCTTAAATAGTTTTTAACAGAATAGCATTTATGTCTAATTATACTCTATCATCAGATAGTGTTATGTGCACTCTCTCTGGATTAGCGCACTGATCACAGGGAGGAGTTTAGCAGTACAAAGGGTAGGTAGCTATAAGAGTATGGCCCTGTGAGAGGTGGACAGTGGACAGAGACTCAAAGACCAAAAGTACAGAGTGAAATGCCGAAGCACGTATTTATTAAAGAAATATAAAACAAAAACACAAAACAAATAAGCACTGGGCCAAACAAAATGTTTACACAAAAGTACAAATCAAACAAGTCAAGCTAAGCAATGCCTTTGCTAACTCAAGAAAACAATAAAAGAACCAACGCCAACATTCAGACCTTCCATGTGGTCTCCCCTCCTCCTCTAATGGAGCCCTGGGCTACCTTTTATAGGATGTGGCTGGAGCCCAATTAATCAATAATGAAAAGATTACCCAGTTGAGGCTCTAGCCACATTCTCACATGTTTTTTGGCAGGGACAGGAATTAACCCCATCCCTTCCAACCACCACAATATACGTAGGCAGAGCTCTCACTCCAACCCAAATCTGGCCCCAACGGCCACCTCCCCCCTTAAAGTACCAAAAGTCCTGGTTCAAGTCCTGCCACAGGAAGAAAGGCAATAATGGGGCCACGGGCAGCAAAGGACCCCCAGATGATGGAAAACGGCCTCCTGGCTGCACTGGCGGCAACAGCATCACTGAAAGACCCCTGGGAGGTGACGGATAGGCATCCCTGGGCAGCAAGCTGGCATTTTCAAATGATGGCGACCTGGTCTCCCCAGACAATGGCTGAAGCAGACTCTTGGGAGGCGACGGCTGAATGTACCCTCTGGGGCTGGAGACAGTGAGGCTTCTCCCTCTGGCGCTGGAGCATTCAATGAGAAGCAATATAGATTTCAATAGAGTACAGAGGCCGATGGGAAAAGATGGAAGAAATTGCAAGTAAACTTCCTGGAAATCTGCAGAGTGAGGTAGTGGTTCAAATGGATATAATACGTATAGTATTTCATTATCAAATATACATTTACGAGCATCCTTGTTATCTAAACATTCCCCTGGGTTGTGAAAATGTGCTTACCAGCCATCTAAATCTGGTATTTTTTTGAGGATTCTTCTTTGGGAATGTCATAATAACAAAGTAGAAGGGTAGCCTTGCGGTCAAGGCTGCTTAGTGGCAGAAAAGCAGACCCAGACAGAAGCTGCAGTTTAAAAGCACTGTTGCACACTACAAAATAGAACAAAGACGCAGGGGCCCAAATAAACAGTTACACAAACACACTACTGCTGCGGCTGGGCATTGGCCTTCACTAAAAAGTTAATTTTACAGTACATAAACTCACCTAACCCCTTCACCAAAGGATTTTACTTCCTTTTTATACATGTGGCCAGTCTGCAATTGGCACTCAGTTACCTCATTAGGGAATGGCCACACCTGTGATTGCTGATGGGGATAGATTTAACCCCATCCCTGCCAAACTTACATTTCCAAATGCAAACACCATATTATTTACACTGGCAGGGTTTCCGTCCTGTCAAATGACTCCCCCCTTGTAAAAGAAGGAAGGAACTGAAGTTATAATTTTCATGAATCAGACCAACTTTTATTGAAATAAAAGAAAGGGCTGGAATCACACAAATACTTGCATTAGGGGTATAGAAACAAGAGAAGGAAAGAAAATATGTATTTTGTCATGTATTAATTAAAGCATCTTGCCTAGATATTTACGTGTTTAGAAGCATACACATATAGAAATATACAAGCTCTTTATTGTTGTGGTTGGCAATAGACTAGATTCCATTTACATTTTAGAATAAAATCACACAAATACTTGCATTAATACCAACACATATAGCTCCCAAGCTAAGCCAGTGAACAGAATTTAGATTAAATCTGCCTCCAGGATTCAAATAGGGAGTTATAGAAGACAATATACAATGACTGAAAAAATTGTTTTTGTTATGTGAAAGGAAAGTAATACTATAGTTACTGTTATAAAATAATTAAAAGAAATTGAGAACAAAATAAAATGTAATGTATGAATGAGCCAGCCTCTCTGCCTCTTGTGATCTACCCGGGACACCCTTGTAAATGGAAGGTTAAAGTCAATGTATTTTTTTTTTAATTTTAATTAGATAAATAAATCCTAAGTTGGTTTATTTAAGTTCAAAGTATACATGTAATGTTCTGTACATGTTTGTTTTGGGTTTTTTTTTTTTTTTTTTTTGTTTTGCATGAGTTTCTACCACCTGATATTTAATTATGAATGAGATATCAGGTGGTTGTCACTGATCCTCATTCGGGAAAAGTTTGCACACTGAGTCAAGCCATGTTGTGACTTAATAAAGTTGTCTGTCATGTAACAGAAGGGCTTGATGTCATGACAGTAACTGTCAGACACATTTTGAACTGTCCCGGATCTCCTGTATAAGTCATTTTAGTTAAAATTCAAAAACAAAAGGTACATTTTACAGAATGGATCCCTGTTCGCCTTAATACGATGTATTATTTTTCATATTGGGCACATTGTGTTTTGACTGCAGATATTTGTTTTGCAAAAGGTAGCTCATGAACATTGTAGGCTAAAAGGTGATTGACAGACAGAGGGCAAAAGTTATAGGAAATGTGCTGCAGGCAAGATATGTCGGGATCTATGCTTTTGTTTAGTGGGCTCCTGAATGTATTCAGGGAATGCTCCTGCAAAATGCACTTCCTGTGTTTCATTTTTCAATAGGTGTCTAGACTTTTTAAGATTTCTGAATGGCATGGTATTTCATGTTGTTGCCGAGCATGTTTAAGGATACTTTTGGTGAATTAGGGCTGTGATTGTGAAATTACCCCATCTGTCCACTGAGTGGCATGTGTTCTAGGACTGAAATATTACACTATGTAACACAATTTTTGTTCCTGGGTAGTAAGCCTTATTTCCTAATTGCTTATGCCTCAAAAGTATAGAAAATGGCTATTATTACAGTATAATGTAATACAGTATAAATACAGGTAAATCTCGAAAAACTACTCACTTCTAAATCTTTTGTAGTCGTATTACTTTAGTATAAATACATGTTAATTTGGATTCATATGTTGTTTTTCTGACTTTATGTGAACGAAAAGACACACATTTTCCCGTTTTCCCACTGGAAATAGGTACATTTCAAAATATCACTGTCCTGGTCACAAAAGCAAAGTTTGTGGGGAATAATAGCCATTTTCTATACTTTTGAGGCATAAGCAATTAGGAAAAAACACTTGCTACCCAGGAACAACAAAAAAAATATTGTTACATGGTGTTATTAATTCTGGTACTGCATAAGTACTAAACAGATCATTAAAGTTAATTAATTTTTATTTTTGTAAATCGTGTGGTAAATGGCTATAAATAATGATCCAGGCCTCAACACAGCTGGAGGCACGTGACTGACTCAAACCAAGTGAAATTCAACAACGCAGTTAAAATATGTAATTCACAAAAATAGTAGATACACAGACGCGACACTTATTGGAAATGTAGATTATTGCCATGTACACTTCAAATGCTTGAATTCCAATATGCTAGTGGAGAAATATCAACAAAAAATAAATATAAATAAATAAATTATGAATTAAATTAAATTGGTGGCAGTTTTTTTTTTTTCAATTAGCAGCATAGAACCAGAGTGTAAGCATAGTACAGACAGAAGTGTTAAAGTAGGAACAAATAGTCCAGGTAAGTTTTTTTTTTTTTTTAAAGCTGTAGCCGTAAGTATAGTGATTGAGCATGGTCTTCCATTACAGGGAGTACAAAACAAATGTTAGTGGTAGGAATGTTATTTTATTGACACAATAGATGTCAATGATACATTTACAAGCGAAAGTTGTTACGTAAACATAGAACACAAGCGATAAAAGGTGAGAAGGTTGTGGGCACACCCTACAATATAACTTGCACTGGATTCACCGTGCAACAAAGTTTAACATGACCTCTTGGTATATTTATGTATATGTATATGTTTTTCTTTAAATAGCACAAAGTTATCTGTGCAATGAAGAGACTAACCACGAAACAGTGGTTATCTGTGAGGGGTGGTATTTGCAACACCAAATACTATCTGTCTTGCTGACAGAAAACTGATAAGAACGAAAATTACTTGAAGTGTTGTTTAATAAACCAGTATTTATATTTATGTTTTACTGCTAGATAATAATCCAGTATTATTCGATCTGTTTTTGTCTTTTTAAGTCAAGGATTTGGCTTTATGCTGAAACTGAAACTGCCGTTTAGTTGTCAGGCAGGGGTTAACCCTGTGGAATGTTGCACTGAGGAATGTGCATGCAAATATTTTTATGCTAATGATATGCTAATGAGTCGCTGGCTGGGAACAGAGTCAGGTCTATCCAGGCTGCTAGCTAAGATGGAGGATTGGAGTGATCGAAGAATGGACATGTATTGAAGATTGTAGATAGAGGTTTTCGTGTGTGTTTTCTGTACATATGGAGGAGTTTTTAGAAACTGATCATGCCTAGAAAGGGGAATGGACAGCTGCCGTTACCGGATGGCTGGGAAGAAGCGAGGGATTATGATGGTAAAGTGTTTTATATTGACCACAACACCAAGCAAACCAGCTGGATCGACCCCAGAGACAGGTAGGAGAAAGCTGACCCAAACTTGAAAACTGACAAGCAGTTATAGAAACTAAGAAACATCACACAGAGCTTGTTGTGAAGGTCTTACAAAAGACGAGCAAGGGTTTCTGTATGGCATGTTATTAAAAAGAAAAGCTGCACGTTAGAAATATGCTAAGGAATCAATAAATACTACTGTTATGATGAGAGAAACAGTGACATTGAGATGTATTATTTAGATCTGTAAATACAACAAAATAAGAATACGAATAAAAATAATAAGAATATTTAACAGTTAAACGTCCTAAAAAAAGCTGATTTATGACATACACAGACAATATATGGAACCTTTTGAATTCCTATCTGATCGCTAGAAGTGACTGTTGCAGTAAAACTGGTTTCTAATGATAAAAAACTGTTACATAAATTAAACTTTTAATATGTTTTCTTCTCGGGCAGCACAGGGCATCTGTCTCATTTGAACCAGTTTAAATAATAGCTCAGTGCCTGCATCAGTAAAGAGTAACGTTTTTCTTGGTTCTGTCAAGCATTTAGAAAGTACTGTAATTAAATAATAAATTGTCGGTGGGGGTAGGGGACGGCACAAAAGCCAGTGTTTATAAGTGTGCGAACAGAACTTTTTTATTTGAGACGTTTGTTTATAATTTTTCAGCACACAAAGCATTTTAAATATGGTTTCCATCTGCCACTGGCGTGGAGTTGAACAACTCAATCTCAGCTCGATTGTCACGGGTTTCATTGGAAGAACACTGGTACAACCACGTCAAATGAAAGCACATTACAATGCTTTTCTGTTAAAGATAAATCCACAAACACTGAGCGATTTCCACTGAGGTTCGTTATATGACACGGACGTTATATTCGTTATCTGTGTGTCAAATTGACTCTTGGTAAGTCACTTCTTTCTGGCACTGGCTGGGCCAGAGACAAATCTGTCATTCCGTATTCTAAACTCATTCTGTCAGACTATATCGGTTCAAATCACATTGGTATCTTTTCTCTACCAATGGAAATAAGCAGGGAATTTACCTGATTTCTCCGTGGACCTCTTCATTCAAAGCAGTTCCTGAAATGCAGTGCTTCAAATTATTATTATTTTACTAGATCTTTGCACCGCTGTATTTTCTTGTTCGATTGTTCGATCATGGTAAGTGATGTTTTAGTATTTGTGTTAATTTAAGTGCTGTAATTTTAACCTCACATATAACAGTTGCTTATTTAAATGTATTCTGAAGATTTGAAATTCTGACAGTAGTGATCGTGGAATTTGTACTGATCAAGGCTACCTGCGGTATGATTTGTGGATTGGAATCGCTACCTTGACATACTGTATATGTTTGTGTTATTCCTGTTTATTTTAAGGTTCATGAATTGAGCATTTGTTGAAGTAATGTCATTCATTAAATTCACTCTCAATTCTGCTACTTCGTTTTCCTAAGCAAATAAATTGATCACACTTCAATAATAATTGACAAATCAACAAGCAGTTTTGGTGGATACACACTAAAGAGAAAATAATAAATAATCTTCATTTACAGATAATAGGCTTTCAAGGTGTTCTAGCAACACAATAAACATTATCTGTAACATTCCAGGCCCCTGCTTACACAATAATAAACACTCACTGACAACTACTGTAGCAATTCTGCTGTTGGGAATCTTTTCTGGTCAGCCACTTGACTGCAACACATAATTATCCCCATTACAAATGTAGTAATGGACAGTCCTGGACAGTCTTTCATTGTTCCAGTGGCCCCTGTGTACCCTGGGGATTGGTAGTCACCTGTTGTAGCAAATAACTTACTTTCTGTAGGTTTGCATCTGAACAACACTTGAAAAGGCACCTCGTCACATTCCACAACATACTTCAGCTATGAACACACACTGCCCATTTCAATTGGCTCACAACTGTATTATCTTACAGCTTTTAATAATCCCTGGTAGAGCTGAAGGTTTTTTTTTAATGTTTTTTCCCCACCTCAGACCTCCTGTGGTTAGATCTTTTTTGTTCCATTGATGTATTTAAGTGTGTAAGCGGATTGATACTCAAGCTAATGGGAAATCAATACTGTATAGGTTGTTTAAAGAAAAAAAAATGTTGCAAGTGCCTATAGGGCTTCTAAAACCTTACAGCAGATGGTGGAGGTGGTAAAACACCAGTTTAATTGTATTGCATTCTTACAGTAATACGGTACCATTGCACTGTATTTTGTTCAGAGGTGCATAATTTTCAATCTGACCTTGAGCATGAAAGATGCTCAACTGTGTAATTATTTAAATCAGATGTGAAGCAACAATTATGTTCACCTAGGCACAGGATTACTACTCTATCTTTTGGCGTATTTTCAGTTATAACTAAGCCTCCTGACAAGGGGAGCTTGTACGTGTATGAGTTTGCAATTGGCCTCTGCCATTGCACCACCTGTAGCAAATTTCTACTAGAAGATTGATCTTTTTCAGTGTTGTGGAAACTCCTTGGGCAAAATCTAATAGCACCCTTTGACCTGTAACGTAAGGTTTTATTTTATTGCTGCATTGTTTTAACCTCTGGCCATGATACTGACCACAGACTTTGACATACTGAGTGTAGTATTATTTTTAGGCTCAGTTCACCCCTACCACCCCTGCGCTGACTCGGAAGCGGCAAAGACGAACACACGCTGTCCTCCGAAGCATGTGCCGTCATCCGACCGCCGCTTTTTTACACTGCAGGCCCACTGTGCAACCACTTGTTGGAGGACAATGCAGCTTACAGGGAAGCCTGCAGGCGCCCGGCCAGACTACAGGGGTCTCTGGTGAGCGGTGAGCTGAGGACACCCTGGCCGACATAAGTTCCCCCGGGCGGCACTCGGACAGTTGCGCGCCACCCACTGGGAACTCCTGTCCACGGTCAGCAGTGGAATAGCCTGGACTCGAACCGGCGACATCTAGGTTATAGGGTGCATCCTGCACTCCATGTGGAGCGCCATTAGGAAGCCACCTCAAGATATTAGCTTAACCTCTGACAATGTCAATGGCACAGACACCCACTTTGTCTTCATTCTGGTACATGGCTGTATTCTATAATTCCATGTCAAGTTCCATTATTGGTGAAGTAAAAATGAACTTTTCCAATGCAATGTTGCATTTTAGCCCAGGGGATGCTTTGTTTTTGTTCTTAGAAAAAAAAAAAAAAAAAAAAACACCTGCATAGGATATGGTAAAATGATTTTAGCAATTTTGAATTGGATGGTTAGGTACCAATTCTCCCCCACTGGATCTGGAAAAGGGTGCCATAGTGCAGAGAACCAAGTTTTGGATATTTAAGCACAATAAAGTTGACATTCAAATTAGAGCTGTGTTGGCATTTAAATTTAGGTTTGTTCACTAGCCAGGAATTCAAAGATTGTTTTAAACCTTTGAAGGTTCATCAGATGGCATTGACAAACTGTTTGACAATATATGAACATTATAAATCGCACATTAAATGTCACTCACATACAAAATTCGATCTTTTGATTTGTATAATGCATATTACATAAACAAATTTTTTTTTTATTAAAATCCGCTACCAAATCGTTATACATAGCAACTCTAAATGATGCCTCTGCCGTGTGTGGAGCAGGGTATGGTATCCAAAGCACTGGGGCGATGCGGTTGTAGT